>NW_012105571.1:0-1006 GCF_000951045.1 Mandrillus leucophaeus
GCTTCTGGGGATTTCCAGGGTACCTCCGCTTACATGCTAGTTAATTGCCATCCATGAAGGAGTTATGACTCCAGGGACTGCAATTCAGAATTTCTGTAATTTGTATTTGCAACCTTCCAAGAGGGACCATCAAGCCAGATGGACAAGAAACTCTAGTGCCTGGCTGGGCACACTGGCTCACGCTGGAATCCCAACATTTCGAGAGGCCAGGGTGGGAGGATCCCTTGTGTTCGGGAGTTCAAGAGACTGGCCTGGGTAATATGGTGAAACTCTCTCTCTACAAAACAATTAAAAAAAAAAAAAACTAATTAAAAAAAAACAAACCCTAGTGTACTTAAAATTTGAATTACTTTAAAAGTGACCATTGCAGAGAAAAGGGAGCACTTATACACGGTTGGTGGGAATGTAAATTAGTTCAACTATTGTGGAAAGCCATGTCATGATTCCACAAAGAGCTAAAAAAAAAAAAAAAAAGAACTATCATTCCACGCAGCAATCCCAGGACTGGGTACACACCCAGAGGAACATAAATCATTCTACCATAAAGACATGTGGATGCAAATGTTCATTGCAGCACTGTTCACAATAGCAAAGACATGGAATCAACACAAATGCCCATCAATGACAGATCGGATAAAGAAAATGTGGTACGTATATACCGTGGAATACTATGCAGCCATAAAAAAGAACAAGACCATGTCCTTTGCAGGAACGTGAGTGAAGCTGGAGGCCATTACCCTTAGCAAACTAATGCAGGAACAGAAAACCAAACACCAAATGTTCTCACTCATAAGTGGGAGCTAAATGATGAGAACACATGGACACATAGAGGGGAACAACACGCACTGGGGACTATCAGAGGGTCTAGGGTGGGAGGAGGGAGAGGAGCAGGAAAAGTCACTAATGGCTACTAGGCTTGGTACCTGGGTGACAAAATAATCTTGACAACAAAGCCCCAGGACACAGTTTAACTATGTAACAAACCTACACATGGACTCCTGAACCT
>NW_012105571.1:2005-3122 GCF_000951045.1 Mandrillus leucophaeus
AGGAATTATGTTATTTTGTGAAATGTAACACAGAATGCAAATTGTATAACAAGTACATTAAAATCTATGGAGAAAAAGACTATAACTATATGTACCACACTTTAATACGGCTATTTTATATGATGGAATTATTGTTTATTTTAATTGCGTTCCATGTAACTTCTCTGTCTTTCCCAAATTTTATATACTGCTTATTTATTTTTTATCTTTCATAATTACTTTAAAAACTTTGATTACATTTTATTTTATTTTTTCACATAGAGATAAAACTCCTTTTTTGAAAATAGTTTTGTGGTAGTAAAAGTTGGATATACATTGACCCTGGTAAGTCTGCTGAAAATTTCAGATAGCAACCCAGACTTCTAGAAATCAGACTCATATTTGAAGGGATTTTCTCTCATTGTGGTGGAAGTGAAAAGTCGCTATTTTGCATCTGCCCCAGGCGTTCGCGGTGGGAGCCTCCAGGGCATCATGGGCCTGAGGCCCTCACAACCCCAAGCAACCACAGTCCGGGTGTCTATAGGACAGCTTCCTCTCCTACCTCAGAATGTGGGTCCACAGAGGGAAGGCTTATCCACGGCTGGGGGAATGTCAGTTAGCTCAGTTACTGTGGAAAGCAGTGTAGAGACTTCTCAGAGAACCTAAAGCAGAACTACCATTCCATCCAGCAATCCCATTCCTGGGTTTGTGCCCAAAGGAAAATAAATCATTCACCCAGAAGATGCATGCGCTTGTATGTTCATCGCAGCACTGTCCACAGCAGTAAAGATGTGGACTCAACCCCGGGGCCCATCAACGGTGGACTGCAGAGAGAAAACGTGGTGCCTCCACACCATGGAATACTACGCAGCCATAAAGAGGAACGAAATCATGTCCTGTGCAGCCACATGGGTGCAGCTGGAGGCTGTTATCCTAAGTGAATTAACACAGGAACAGAAAACCAAATACTGCATGTTCTCACTTATAAGTGGGAGCTGAACACTGGGTATGCATGGACACAAAGATGGCAACGATAGACATCGAGACCTACCAGACAGGGCAAGGCCTGAAAAACCACCTACGGGGTACAATGCTCACTACCTGGGTGATGAGATCAATTGTACCTCGAAATCAGTAT
>NW_012105572.1:0-654 GCF_000951045.1 Mandrillus leucophaeus
GGAGTTTGAGACCAGCCTGACCAATATGGAGAAACCCTGTCTCTACTAAAAATACAAAATTAGCCAAGCGTGGTGGCACATGCCTGTAATCCCAGCTACTAGGGAGACTGAGGCAGGAGAATCACTAGAACCTGGGAGGCGGAGGTTGCTGGGAGCTGAGATCGCGCCATTGCACTCCAGCCTGGGCAACAAGAGTGGAACTCCATCTCAAAAAAAAACAAAAAACAAAAAACAAAAAAAAGGATCATTAAGACATGAAGGAATTCTGATGAAATTATTAAAGACCTGTACTGCTTTTCACATTAAATCTAAGTAGCTTTAGATTTCTAAAAACCAGAAGTACAGGTAATTTATATTACCCTTTCTTGGGTCAGGCATAAAAATTCAAACTTAGAGAAAAGCCAGTAAGCCATACTGTAGCTGGAATCTTGGTAAGGATTGGACTCAGGATGAGTATGATTAGAGAAGTAGAACACGGGGTTGGCAGGCTAGAGAATCGTCTCTGCGCAGAAGTTAGAGCCAGAGCAACACACAAGGCAAACCTGGGGAATCTGTGAGGCAAGGCTATAGAAAGAGGTTACTTTGCTGAAGATGTAGTCAGATAACAAATGGCAGCAGCAGGTGCAGGTTCAGATGGAAATGTACTGTAAGTAC
>NW_012105572.1:3949-5825 GCF_000951045.1 Mandrillus leucophaeus
GCTAAGCACTTTGTATCAATTGTTTTAATTGATCCTCACAGCAACCTTGTAGAAATAAAGCCACTATTATTATCCATATTTCACAAAACAGAAAACTGCTCAAGGTCAAAGATCAGAAATTCAAACTCTAGAGCAGCGCTGTCCAAAAGGAACCATCTGTGATGATAGAATAGTAACAGAAACTCATCTTACATTATGATTATACCAGACTATGTTAGGGCTTCAACAATTCAAACTCAGAAAAGCTTTGTCTCGGTAAGGAAGGGTATCTGAATTTGTGATGTTAGTATTTCCACCTACGGCTCTTTAAATGTATATGGTCTATCCAAGTCACAGTTTCACACTGCCCCTTGGATCCAAATACTCATGATTGTCAGTAGGAGACCCTTTTCATCGATAACCTGATTTGAGGAATTCTCATGACAGGCCAGTCCACCCCACCATCCCTATCAAGCTATGGGAATCAAGTGCATATCTTTATTTATGAGATAGATGACTATTTATATTGGTATATAAAAAATGATGATCAAATGAATAACGAGTGAGTAGTCAGTTCTTCTAGCCAAATTGGCTTAGTATATGTATTCATCTTTATATATCAACCAAGATTAGTATAATGCCAGGTTCAAATTAGGTAAACAGTGAGTGACTGGGTTCGGTGGCTCACGCCTGTAATCCTAGTACTTTAAGAAGCCAAGGCAGGTGGATTGCTTGAGTCTAGGAGTTTGAGACCAGCCTGGGCAACAGGATGAAACCCTGTCTCTACCAACAAAACAAAACAAAACACCAGTTGGGCATGGTGGCTTGTATCTATAGTCCCAGCTACTTGTGAGGCTGAGATGGGAGAAACAGTTGACCCCAGGAGGTCGAGGCTGCAGTGAGCTGAGACTGCACCACTGCACTCCACCCTGGGTGACAGAGCAAGATCCTGTCTCAAACAAACAAACAAACAAAACAAACAAAAATCAAAACAAAACTCCTAGAGTTGGTGGTATCCTAACATATCTTTGTTGAGAGATGTTGGACCCTAATCTGCTAGCCAGGATTGCTCTTCTATAGTAGCTTGAAAAGAACAAGTACATTCTTTCCCTCAATCCATCAAGAGGAATTGCAGTTTCTTGGGATAGCTTTAGTTGGGCAATTTGAAATCGTGGCATCCAGAATTTGGAATAAAGAAAGTTCCTTCAATTTTTTTATGCCTTGGTTTCTCCTTGCTTAAAATGGTAATGAAAAACTTCACTCTTTCATTCAGCAAATATTTTTTGCACACCTATTCTGTGCTACACTTTCCACTGTGCACTATAAAAACATCCACTGTAGAAATAAGGTATAGAAATAATTATGACAGAGCCATTCTCTCTAAAGAAGGCATAACATTACTCACTGAAAGATAATGCTAAAACAGTGTGTGATAAATGCCATGAGAGAGGTATGCAGACCACTGAGAAGGGGTCCCCAATTCAGTTTATGTATTTATTTATTTTAGGATATTGAGTATTCTCAAATGCTTCTATGCATCTTTTGAGATGATCCTGTGCATTTTGTCCTTTATTGTATCAATATAATGTATCAATATAATTACATGTTATTGATTCTTTTGTATGTTCAACCAACATTGTATTCATGGAATAAATCTCACTTGATCATGATGTATAACTCTTTTTTACATATGGTTGGATTTGTTTTCTAGTATTTTGTCAGAAATTGTGAGAACTTTCGCATTCATATTTTGTTCTAAACTGTTTGATTTTTGTATTAATTTAAAAATGGCCTCATAAAATGAGTGAGAAATGTTCTCTTCTATTTTTTGGAAGAATTTGTGAAGGAGTAGGGTTGGTTTCTCTTTAAATATTTGGGAAAATTCAACAGTGAAGCC
>NW_012105573.1:0-301 GCF_000951045.1 Mandrillus leucophaeus
AAGAAGTCAGCAGGGCTCAGCTCAGGCTATTTCTCCACTGTGGTGTAAACAGAGAGACCAAAAAAACAGAGTAGTGCTTTGCCATGCCTTTATTAATGATTTTTCTCCTGGGTGGCCTCAGGCATACCTTTCAGCTGCACAGCGACTTGAAAGGGCCCCAGCTGGGCGTGTGGCTCATGCCTGTAATCCCAGCACTTCGGGAAGTGAAGGTGGGCGGTTTATGAGGTCAGGAGTTCAAGACCTGCCTGGCCAACATGGAGAAACCCCGTCACTACTAAAAATACAAAAAATTAGCCAGGCA
>NW_012105573.1:3861-5248 GCF_000951045.1 Mandrillus leucophaeus
GCTCACTGTAACCTCTGCTTGTTTGCTTGACTTTCTGTGGACAAATGTGGTTTACTCTTCTGTATGTGCCACACTGTGGAAGGAGAAGAGTTTACTTAAGGCCATTAGCTTGAGGACTGAAGCCACTGAAACCTATATACGCTTCCTCATGTCTGCATTACATGACTACTATGCTGCAGTCTTCACAACATGACTTTACTATTCCACTGTCTTTACCAATGTATTTGTCTGTTCTCACATTGCTATAAAAAATGCCTGAGATGGGGCAATTTATGAAGAAAAGATGTTTAATTGGTTCATGATTCCACAGGCTGTACAGGCAGCATAGTGGCTTCTGCTTCTGGGGAGGCCTCAGAAAACTTACAATCATGATGCAGGGTGAAGGAGAAGCAGGCACGTCTTACATGACTGGAGCAGGAGGAACTGATGGAGGAGCTGCCAAACACTTTTAAACAACCAGATCTTGTGAGAACTCACTCACCATCATGAGAACAACATGGAGGGGAAGGTACTAAGCCATTCATGAAGGATCAACCCCATGATCCAATCACCTCCCATTGGGTCCCACTTCCAACACTGGGGATTACAATTTGACATGAGATTTGGGTGGGGACACACATTCAAACTGTATCAACCAACATGATTTCAAAATGGCAGGAAACACTTGCCCAGAAATATAAACATTGCAAATAACTTTAGTGTTTGTTTTAGGAATTTCCCCCAAACTTACTTAAAACTGCTTAACTTTGGTAGATTGCATCCAATAACTTAACTCACCTTGTTGTCTCCATGATCCTGGATGATATCATCATCCTATTCAATCTTAGTCTGCCCCACACTTAAAGAGCTGCCTTAAACCAGATTCTTAAACATCATAAACACCCTGAATTTACCTGTCCCACTCAGACATTGTTATGACTGCCAGGGTAGTGCTGTCTCTTACTGCCATGATCTTTCCTTTATCAACATATTGTCCTGGTGGTATTTTATGGGAGCCAGAATTCAATAAGCTGCAGTTTTCTTTTCCACACTATGTGGTTGGTGCAATCCTATTTTATCCAATATCCAATCCATCCATCCATCCACTGATTTATTTATTCATTCAACATATATTTATTGAGTACCTACTATGCGTTCAGCACCCTTAGACCCTGGTTCAGTGATGATGGATAATGTTACAGCGCTTGTCTTTATAGCATTCACCCTCTCCATCATTATGTCACTTTCCTGCTGCTAGGTGAAGGGGCCCAGAATATGCCACTTTGATTTAAGAATTATTTTGAATTGAAGATAATTGGGAAAATACAGACACAGGAAAAGCTCTCTGTCCTTCTCCTTTCTGCCTAAAAGCAGGCCATGTTTCCCTTGGTAAAGGTAACATAAATTT
>NW_012105574.1:0-1501 GCF_000951045.1 Mandrillus leucophaeus
GCCCAGGCTTGTCTCACACCCCTGAGCTCAAGTGATCTGCCAGCCTCTGCCTCCCAAAGTGCTGGGATTACAGGTGTGAGCCACCACGCCCAGCCCCTCTCCAGCTAGTTTAAGCAGAATGGGACTTCTTACAGACAGGTAGTGGACATCATCACTGGGAGGGCCAGGGTGCCAGGGCTGGGTGCCACTC
The DNA here is from genome assembly GCF_000951045.1 of Mandrillus leucophaeus. Lineage (NCBI taxonomy): Eukaryota > Metazoa > Chordata > Mammalia > Primates > Cercopithecidae > Mandrillus > Mandrillus leucophaeus. Next base: position 191 of record NW_012105574.1, read on the forward strand.
AACCAGGAACAACAAGAGACAGAGAAAATTTCTTTCCAAATCTTAGTGGCTGCCACTTGCAGCTTGGTAGCTTTGAAACTGAGGACAAGCTAGAACCTGCACCTGAGATGCCCCACAAAAACCAAATGTCACCACCACTGTGTCCATCCTCAACAAAAGCTGCTTCTCATCTTGTGAGGTTCAGCTATCTCCTTGGCAGAACCTGGCCATACACAAAGCCCTAGCATTGAGGGAGAGGAAGCTGGGTCCCACCATAGAGGAAGGCATGATGGGGGGATGGCCCTGAGACTCAACCTCTCCCCGCTGCAACCTGACACTTCGAGAATAGCCCCCACCCCACGTGCACCTGCCTCTCTGAGTGTGTCTCTCTTGGGTCCTCTTTCCTATACTTTCAGAAAATGTCTCACAGAGAATAAGGGACCTCAGACTTGGCTGGAAAAGCAGGAGCCTGTGTGATTAGTGCTAATTTGGACGGCATCAAGACCATTTCAAATCCCTTTGGCTTTTGTTAGGAGGCAAAACCAGGCAGAGAGGAGCCAAGGAGGAGCAGGTGGTGAAGGAGACAGAGCCCATTAATGCTCGGGCCGGAGGGCAATGCCCAGCCCTTCCCCACGGCCATGTGCAGAAAGTGTCCCACAAAGGCTGACAATATCCTGTGTGTGGATACAGGCCTGTTAGGACACTGGGCTGTCTCACGTGGGGTGGTTTTCCTTGGATGGGAGTTCCACACAGGTGCTCTCAAGGTTCTGTAAATTCTCTACAGGAATTTTACACCTGGGGGTTTTCATGTCTGTGATTGTCTAAAGAATCAACAGGAGACTCACCTAAATGACCACCTTATAACTTGGGATTCTCACACAATTTTAGTCTTTAAATTATGAAACATTTGATAATGCAAAAGAAAACATAGACCATAAATGAGAGTTATGGGCTATATAACAACAAAACACACACCTGTGAAGCCACTCCCAAATTACGAAGCAGAACATCATCTGGTCATTGAAACGGATGACATGCTCCCCCGATCTCAGTCCCGTCTCCCCCAAACAGGCAGTTACTCTCCTGAATTTGTTTCCTAACCACTCATTTTGTAGAGTCTTACCACGCACGTGTGTCTCTAAGAAAATGCGTGGTTTTGTTTTAGTTATTTTGGCCTTTAAAAAAGGCAAGATGCAGCTGGGCGTGGTGGCTCACGCTTCTAATCCCAGCACTTTGGGAGGCTGAGGCCGGCAGATCACCTGAGCTCAGGAGTTCAAGACCAGCCTGACCAACATGGTGAAACCCTGTCTCTACCAAATACAAAAAATTAGC
>NW_012105574.1:2551-4050 GCF_000951045.1 Mandrillus leucophaeus
CTGTTATATTTCAGTGATTTACAAATATCCCATGAGGTAGATACTGCTGCCATTGGCACTTTTTCCATGCAGAGGAAGAAACTGAGGCACAAAGAGTGAAGTAACTTGCCATGGTCACACAAGAGCTAGGAATTGAGCCCAGGCAGTTTAGTAGCAGCCACTGTGTTCTCAAGTACCATGGCAGGGCTCCCAGCTAAACAGAAAACACTCGAAGCCCCAAGTCGCGTCCTGAGACCACATCCTAGCTGGGGAACCATAAACCAGTCATCCATCCATCCATCCATCCATCCATCCATCCATGCGTCCGTCCATCCGTCCATCCGTCCATCCGTCTGTCTGTCCGTCCGTCCGTCCGTCCATCCATCCATCCGTCCGTCCATCCGTCCATCCATCCATCCGCCACCTACCATGGGCCAGGCTAAGTGTTAGGAATACAGAGGTAAAGAATGCAGGTACAGTTCTTAGCCACAGAGATGTGCAAATAATTGCACAAATAGATACAAAATGCGTAACAAGTGTTAGGAAGGAAGAGCAAAAGGGTCTAATTTAGAATATTCTCCAAAAAAGGAAGGGGACCTGGCACTGAAGCTGGGACCTGAAGGATCTGTGCAGTTAGCCAGAGGAGTGCTTGTGTAGGTGAGTGCATGCGTGTGTGTGTAGACAGGGGGCCAGACACAGCCAACAGCAGTTGGCCCCAAGGCCGGGAGGCAGTGCCTGGGGCACAGTGGCACAAGATGGGGTGGCGGAGAAGGCAGGGGCCAGGTGGCAAGCCCCGTAGGCCATGTTCAAGATTTTGGAATTTTATCCCATAGAGTGTGTATGGCAGTGACGGGTAGGAGGTAGACATTGCAAGGTTTTGACATGAAAGAATGATACATCAGAGGAGCATTTTTTTTTTTTTTTAAACAGCACGGGCTTGTAATCCCAGCCCTCTGGGAGGCAGAGGCAGCAGCATCACTTGAGGCCAGGAGTTCAAGAGGCTGAGGCAGGAAGAATGCTCCAATCCAGGAGGCTGAGGTTTCAGTGAGCCATGATGGCGCCACTGCACTCCAGCCTGGACAACAGAGTGAGACCCTGTCTCTAAAAGACAAAAAACAGAGGCTGGGCACGGTGGCTCATGCCTGTGATCCCAGCGCCTTGGGAGGCTGGGGCGGGTGGATCACGAGGTCAGGAGATCAAGAGCATCCTGGCCAATACGGTGAAACCCTGTCTCTACTAAAAATACATGCCAGACGTGGTGGCACATGCCTGTAGTCCCAGCTTACAGGGGAGGCTGAGGCAGAAGAATGGCTTGAACCCAGGAGGAGGAGGTTGCAGTGAGCTGAGATCGCGCCACTGCACTCCAGCCTGGGCGACAGAGTGAGACTCCATCTCAAAATAATAAATACAAAACAAACAAACAAAAAATACAAATACAAAAGAAAAACCCAGCAGCCATGCAGCTTTGGGGAAGAGGATAGAAGGGGTGGAGGATGTAGGGAGTTGGGAGCGAAGGGCCG
>NW_012105575.1:0-110805 GCF_000951045.1 Mandrillus leucophaeus
CATTGGGAGTTATACCTGATGTAAATGACGAGTTGATGGGTGCTGACGAGTTGATGGGTGCAGCACACCAGCATGGCACAAGTATACATATGTAACAAATCTGCACGTTATGCACATGTACCCTAGAACTTAAAGTATAATAATAATAAAAAAGAAAAAGAAAAGTTGATAGGGTTCATCTGAAAAGAACAAAGGAATGGAATACTTAGGACAAAGGTAACTACATGTCATGTCTATTTGGGGTCTTCGTTTGATATTACATAGAAATAACATTTCTGTTTTTTTGTTTTGTTTTGTTTTGTTTTTTCGGTTTGGTTTGGTTTTTGACAGAGTCTTGCTCTGTCACCAGGCTGGAGTGCAGTGTTGCAATCTTGGCTTACTGCAACCTATGCCTCCCAGGTTTAAGCGATTCTCCTGCCTCAGCCTCCTGACTAGCTGGGACTACAGGCATGTGCCACCATGCCTAGTTAATGTTTGCATTTTTAGTACAGACGGAGTTTCACCATGTTGGCCAGGATGGTCTTGATCTCTTGACCTAGTGATCCACCCCCCTCACCCTCCCAAAGTGCTGGGATTACAGGCGTAAACCATCAATAAATCACATTGCTAAATCACATTTCTATTGATGTCTGGCACACAGATAGAGTAGGTTTGACAGAACTTTGTATATATGTGTATATATGTGTGTATATATATAAATACACAAAACATTTATATACATAAAGTTTATATAACGTTTATATATATAAATATATATATAAAAGATTTATGAAGTTATACATAAGAAAAGTTTATATGTATTAGAGGCAGATTGGAATGCTAAATAGTATCTTTTCTGAATTGCTATGTCCCTGAATTTGTAGTTTAAATATCTAAACTTTACAATATATCATTTAAATAAAGTGTATATCACACTTTTATACTTTAACACTAAAATATGCTAAGTATATATTTAGACTTTATTTTTATATTTTTAATGCTTCAGGGTTCTTTATACTTTTGTAAGTATACATATAAAGTTTATACCTATATAGAGTATGCATATATATAAATTCTCTGTGTATAAATTCACATATATAAGTACTCTGAATATTTATAAACAAATATAAGTATCTAAGTTATCTAAGTATAAGGATATATATATACACACACACACCTATATATATATACACACACACACATACATACATAGACACAAACACACATACATACACACTCTAATATGACTGCTCGAGCAGCCATTCAAAGGCAAGAAGTAGCCAAGTATAATGAGCTTGAAGTCAGCAGAAATACCTGAGATGTACAAATAAGGTACTGATGCTGAGTGCAGTATAGTACTGTCATCAACCTCTATCTCTACCCTAACCATATGAAAACAGACTATTATATTTCTCTGCTGGACCCTACAAAAAGGTGTCTGAAAAATTCTTTTCAGGGACCCCAAAAATAGGAGCAATTGAATTTCTTTGAACTTTCTTTACTGCAAAGCTTTGTTACCATAAAGACTTGTATGCATGGGTATGTACTGAATAGCTGGGATTACAGGCACCCGCCACCATGCCCGGCTACTTTTTGTATTTTTAGTAGAGATGGAGTTTCTCCATGTTGGCAAGGGTGGTGTTGAACTGACCTTAGGTGATCCACCTACCTTGGCCTCCCAAAGTGCTGGGATTACAGGCGTGAGCCACCGCGCCCGGCCGCCTTTCCTGGATTTCTGTGTCCCTGAATTTGTAAATGTGATTTTGATTCTGAAATTAAATACAGTGAAATAAGAAGTGAAATGTGAGGCAGAACTGGTCTGGTGATGAGGCCAACAGCAGTGGTGTTGTTTTCCCAGGCTGAGGGTTGGAGATGGTTCCAGGAACAACAGTGACGTTTCTGTCCGATTTCCTCCTGTGCTGTTGGTAGCATGCTGTCTGTGAGCTCATCCACGAATCCGCATCTGAGCCTTTCTCGTGATTCTGTAATCCAATGTATACCCCCAGGAATCACTCTATGCCTGCATTTTCTAAAGAGGCACCAACACTTTGAAACTGAACTCTGACAAATGTATACAGTAAATGTATTTCCATCACTACCTACAGGCTGCCAAGGGATAGGAAAATTAGATTACATATGGTACAGGGAAACCAAAGTGGATTGAGCTATCACAGTGAGGAGAATATACAAATAAAAAAGAGAAATCAAATTTAACATGGGTACATGCCACGAAGAAAACTTGTATACACACTAAATACGTCAGTTTTCTGAATGGAATGTTGTCTGTGGCTGTCTGGAGCCCACAGATGTTTCTTCCAGCCTCACTGGGGAGGTATTCTAATTGCCACCTTTCATTGTTGGTATGTTAACAGGCATAGTATATTCTCCTTAATGTGCACATCTCCTCATTCTCTTTGGCTTCAATGACGCCTCCCTACTCTGTCAGCCAATTATACGTAAGCCACAACAAGCGCTCATGACCCAGCAGAAACTCTTCAATTTCAAGCTTAAAATCATGATTTTCCTCTTCTTCTCATAATGATTCTTCAGGTTTATTGAACTTTATCTTTGACAAACAATGCTTTTTGTAGTCATTGTTTTGCTTTTGCTGTTTTACCTCTCCTCCCCAGACTCACAGGCTACCATGCCTCCCTGCCCTTTACTTGTCTTCCTTTTTGGTGCGTATCAGATAATCAGCTACTTTCACTGTCATCTTTGCTACGAGAAGGGCATATGTAGTTTGTTCAGGACAAATTGGCCTATCAAATGTGGAATGAGCATTTATCGCATCGTTGCAATAATTTTATTAATACACTTCTAGTTGGTTTGTTACAAGTCAACAAGTTCTACTACTTTTTTCTTCAATCCTGAGAGAACACAGGTCTTTCTGTCTCCCTGAAACAATCAAGAATATCTTATGTGAGCTTTTCCCCTTCCTTTCTGTGTGAAAGTCAGTATGATCATACATTCTGCCCTGCTTTTAAAGCTAATTTTTCATCATAGTACATGATTCTTTCTCCTTCATTTTCCTCTGGGATCTTCTTTTATCTTTTTTTTTAATCTTTCTCATTTATATTTGCAGTTGTTCAAATTCTATTGGCTTTTACATCCTAATATGTGTAAATAATTCCAAGACTTCATATTCCTGAAAAACAAGTAAAAAAAGGAGAAAACAAAGAATATTTAACACTCTCAATTTATAATAGGAATGTGACAATACTGAAAGATTACTCCGTAAGTAGCAAGTATGGTGGTTAAAGAGGGATGTCAATGAGACTGGAAAGGTATCTGGGACTCGAGTAAAGAGGAACTGGGACAGGGGCAGAGGCAGGTGTATGGGCCCATATGAATGGGAAAAAGAGAGAAAATGAAAGAATAAGGGCAACAGGACAGTAGAATGACAGTGTGCAGAGTGACAGGATTTGATGCTATGTGGCACAACACTTTGGCGGGAAAGAGTTATAGAGGGCTGTTTGGAAATTTTGCTTTTGTTTTTGTGAAGTAATTATATACGTATTTGTTTTCTACTGGACACGACATATATTTAAGACTGGATAAATGTTCTGCTATGTTTGAATTCCAAATAAATTGTATTCAATACCAATGCAGTGATTCTTACACAATGACTTAGAGCTCATGATATCTTAGAAATTATCGTAATTCTAACATAATTTAATGCAATTACTGCTCTGATTAAATATATAACACATTTCTACAAAAAATAAACTTTAAGAAAGTAGAATTGTCACCATTTGGTGGGAATGGGGATATGAATGATAGATACTTCTTTTCTGTATTACCGGTTATAAGACAGTAAGCTTTTATATTTTCATAAGATCAGTTAGAAAATGTTGCTGCATCAAAATGGCAGCTGTTCATCTCAATCTTTGTTATATGATTGAGAAGTTAATCCATGAAACTTCAGTAGTAAAGTAAGGCTGATGCTTAATACATTTAATTACCCAAAAAAATGGAATAATTTAGGTTGTGAAACTGTGGCTACATTAAGTGATTTTAATTAAAGAGAGAATTTGCATAGGCAAATAGTAATTATGCCAGTTGAAATTTAGTCAAGCCACTAAGGTCATCTGAAAGTGCAGTTCCTAATATATATGTAGGAAACAAAGTGGTATGTGACTATATTTTTTTCTGAATACCCAAAATAGCATATGTAAATTTACATTTTGTTTTATCAGCAAGCCATGATAGAAGGAGAATCACATAATCTCTATTTCTTACAGAGTCTTCCACTTTGAGCATTATATGTAAACATTTCCTTGAGAACAGCACTGTTAATGAGAAAAAATAAATCCTGGTAAAAGAGATTACTAGGTCACTCTGATGACAACAGATATTGCGAAATAAAGAAGGGACAGGTAGTGAAAAATTAAAAAAAAAAATTTGCTCTGGTTTTTGTTTTGCTATGTCTGGTAAAGAAAAGTATTTTTTCTTTGCAAGAAAGGAATAGATACAGCATCTTAAAATTGCTGCTGCCATGTGACATCTTAAAGCCCTAAAACTATTTTATTTACATATTTTCCTTCGTATAGAATGAGTATCAATTAGTTTTAAATGATTTTATATGCCAATATTAGGTAAGCTAAAGAATGCCAATATTAGGTAGGCTAGAATGCAAAACTCAGATATAATTTTATATAAGTAAATGAAGATTTTCTGTATGAAAAGCCTTTTTAACCTAGAATAATGAGCACAGCAGTCAAGATGGGTGATGGATGAAAGTGTAATCAGCTGGCAACTGAGTTCAGGATATAATTATGTTACTTGTATAAACGTGTTATGGTGGCACAAGGTAAACCAGGCTCTGACAGGACAGGTAGTTTATCCAAAAGGGAATTTGAAATTAAAATGTCATAATACTTGTAAAAATTATTTTAAATGAACTGACACATTTCAAAGTTGCAAATGAAAAATTTTCTAGAATATTATTTGAACTTATAATTGCTTTTCAACATAAGGCTTTATTAAATTATTGATTAAAATGCATGCATTATCTAGATGAGCTAGCTGCACCAATCTGGTTGCTACAGTAGAGTCACAACAGTATTAATAAAACAGGTCTCTTCCAGCTTGTCCCTATCACAAGCAGCATTTGTTTCAAGGCCAAAGACAGAAAGTTGAACCATCTTTTCTGTAGCATTTTAAGCATACATGAAAGAAGAAATTTCCAGAAATAATAAAGTTGAAAAATGATTATCAATTATATATTAAGAATGTCTCTCCATTTCTATTCATTCAATGAGCTAATAGAAAGAAAAATGTGTTTAGGTAGAAGTTTTCAGATCTAATCTCAAGGAAGAAATAGTATGTTTTAGATGAATAAATCACAAATGAAAAATGCTGCCTAACAATATCTGTATTATTTACCTGATTATTCTCAAATATGATTCCTTATTTTGATCACCTTCATACTTAGTTAACATTGCTGCTGAGTATACAATACAATTTTTAGTTATTTAAAACAATTATAATTGACATAATTTTGCATATTTATGGGGTACAATATTATGCTTTAATGCATGCATACATCGTATAATGATCAAATCAGAGTAATTACCACATCCAACACTGTAAATATGTATCGTTTCTTTCTAGTGATAGCATTTGAAATATTTTCTTCTAGCTGTCTGGAAATGTGTACCACACTGTTATTAGCTATAGTCACCCTACTACGTAATAGAATGCAGTAACTATTCTTCCTGTTCGACTTTAATTTTATATCCTTTGATCAACCTCTCCCAGTACACCCACCTTCAGCCTCCAATCCCAAGTCTTTGGTACACACTATTCTTTTTTTCATTGATTGATTGATTGATTGATTGAGACGGATTCTGGCTCTGTGGCCCAGGCCGGAGTGAGCGGCGCCATCTTGGCTCCCTGCAAGCTCCGCCCCCCGGGTTCCCGCCATTCTCCTGCCTCAGCCTCCCGAGGAGCTGGGACCACAGGCGCCGCCACCTCGCCCGGCTAGTTTTTTGTATTTTTAGTAGAGACGGGGTTTCACCGTGTTAGCCAGGATGGTCTCGATCTCCTGACCTCGTGATCCGCCCGTCTCGGCCTCCCAAAGTGCTGGGATTACAGGCGTGAGCCACCGCGCCCAGCCTGGTAAACCCTATGCTATTCTCTACTTTTATGAAATCAACTTGTTCAGATTCCACGGATTTATGAGATAATCCAGTGTCTTTCTGTGCCTGGCTTATTTCCTTTCACTTTGTCTTCCAGAGTCAATGTTGCTGTGAATGACACTAATTCATTCTGCTTTATGCCCCAAATAGTATTTCATCATATAGGTAATACTATACCGTATACAGTGAAATAGTATTCCATTGATTACATACATACCTACATACATATATAAAATATGCGTGTGTGTGTATATATATGTATGTAGGTATGTATAGATTTAATCAATGGAATACCATTTCATTGTATATGGTATAGTATTACATATATGATGGAATACTATATGTATATATACACACATACACATTCTGTTTATTCTGTTCTGTGTGTGTACACACACACACATGCATACAATAGAATATTATATATATATTTACACATCATATTTTCTTTATTCATGTGAGATGGGCATTTAGGTTAATTCTATTCTTGGCTATTGTGAATAGAACTGCAATAAGAATACAGATAATTCTTTAACAAACATATTCTACTTCCTTTGGATAGTTCTATTTTTAACTTTTTAAGAAACTGCCACACTGTTTTCTATAATGGTTCTGCTAATCTACATTCCAATTAACAGTACATAAGTGTTTCCCTTTTTTCACATCTTTCCCCAGGTTTGTTATAATTTGCCTTTTTGATAATAGTCATTTTAGCTAGGGTGAGGTAATATCTCATGGTTTTGATTTGCATTTTTCCAATGACTAGTGATATTGAACAACCTTTCATGTATTATTGGACATCTGTTTGTCTTCTTTTGAGAAATGTATACTCAGATCTTTTGACCAACTTTTAATTGGATTATATGTGGATTGATCTTTTGTTTGCCATTGAATTGTGTGCGTTCCTTATATAAATTCTGGATTTAACCCTTTGTCAAATGTATAGTTTGCAAATACTTCCTCCCATTATGTAGGTTGTCTGTTCATTATCATGATTGCCGTCTTTTAGTTTGACATAATCCTATTTTTCTATTTTTTTGCTTTGGTTTCTGGTGCTTTTGAGATTTTGTTGAAAAAAAGATCTCCTAGCCCAATGGTCTGAAATGTTTCTCCTATGTTTCCTTTCATTTTGGAGGTCATATATTTATATCTTTAATCTATTTAGAGTTGATTTTTGAACGTAGTAAGTGAGAGGGGCTTTATTTAATTCTTCTGCATGTAAATATTCAGTTTTGCTTGTGCCATTTTTTAAAGAAATGATTCATTTTTCAATGTATGTTTTGGCACCTTTGTTGAAAAGCAGTTGCTATAAATGTATGGATTTACTTCTGAACTCTGTATTCTGTTCCATTAGTCTATTAATCTATTTTTGTTCTAGTACTATGCTGTTCTGGTTCTATAGCATTGTAGTGTATTTTGTAGTCAGGTATTGTGATGCTTCCAGCATTACTTTTCTTCTCATGATTGCTTTGGCTATCCAGGATCTTTTGCATTTCCAAATGAATTTTAAGGTTTGTTTTCTATTTCTGTGAAGAATGCTATTGTTATTTTCATAGGGATTGCACTGAATCTGTAGATTGCTTTGGGCAATACAGATGTCTTTAAAATATTAATTCTTTCAATCTATGAACACAACGTATCTTCTTATTGATTTGTGTTTTCTTTAATTTCTTTCATCAACATTATCTAGTTTTCATTGTAGAGATGTTTTGCCCCCTTGGTTAAGTTTATTTCTAGGTATTATTCTTGTAGCTATTGTAAATAGAATTGATTTCTTGATTTCTTTTGCAGATCATTTGCTATTGATGTGTACAAATGCTACCGATGTTTGTATGTTGATTTCGTATTCTATAAACTTTACTAAATGTATAAATTCTAATAATTTTTGGATGGAGTCTTTAGGGTTTTTATATACATAATAATATGAGAAAACAAGAGCAATTTGACTTCCTGTTTTCTAATTTGGAAAATTTCCCATTATTTCTTTCTCTTGCCTAATTGCTCTGACTAGATCTTTTAGTACTAGGTTGAATAAAAGAAATGTAAGTGGGCATCCTCGCCTTGTTACAGATTTAAAGGATGTTAAAATCATAAGACGTTTTTGTTAAGCCTCATGGTAAACATGAAGCAAAAATACTTAGTAGAGTAAAAATAAAAAACAAGGAATTAAAACATATTACCAAAGAAAATAACTTAATCACAAAGTAAGATGAAAAGAAAAAAGAAAGAAAGGGAGTAGTTACAAAACAACCAGAAAACAAAACGTCAGCAGTAAGTTCTTACCTATCAATAATAACCGTGAGTGTAGATTGACTAAATTATTTAATTAAAAGTCATAGAGTGGCAGAATAGATTAAAAACAACAAAAATATAAAAAAAAAAACAAGACCCAAGCTGCCAACAAGCAACTTACTTCAACTATAAACACATAAATAGATTGAAAATAAAAGAAAGGGATGGAAAAAGACACTCCATGCAAATGGAAACTAAAAAAGAGTAGGAGTAGCTAGACATATTGAATAAAACAGACTTTAAGTTAAAAATGATTTTCAGAAAGACAAAGAGGGTCATTGTGTAATGATACAATACAGCAAGAGGATAAAACAATTGTAAATATATATGCACCCAATATTGGAACACCTAAATATATAAAGCAAATATTTACAGACCTAAAGGGAGAGATTGACTGTAATACAAAAATTACTAACTTCAACACTCAACTTTCAGCAATAGATAGATCGCCCAAACAGAAAATCAACAAAGAAACATTGAGTTAAACTGTACTCCAAATGGACCCAACAGACATTTACAGAACATTCCACCTGAGAACAGCAGAATACGTATTCTTCTCAATAGCACATTTAAAAATTATCCAGCAGGAATTATGTTAGGCCACACAAAAGTCTTAACAAATTATAAAGCTGAAATCATATCAAGCATCTTTTCTGACCACAATGGAATTAAACTAGAAATTTATAAGAAGTGAAACTTTAGAAACTGTATGAATAAATAAAAAGCAAACAACTTGTCCATAATCAACCGGTGTAGCAATAAACAATAAAAAAGGAAATAAATTCCTTGAGACAAAAAAAAAAAAGGAAATACAGCATACCAAAACTTGTGGGGAAGGTAAAAGCAGTTCTAAGAGAGACGTATACAGCAATAAATGCTTAACTGAAAAAAGTAGAGGGATCTGAAATAAAAAACCTAAGCTTACACCTCAAACAACTAGAGAAACACAATCTAAAGCAAAATTAGTAGAAGAAATGAAATACAAATGATCAGAGCATAAATAAATGAAGCAAAAACTAAAAAATACAAAAGAATAATAAAGAGCTGATTTTTTGAAAAGATAAACAATTTTTCTTAAAAAAAACTTTGGCTTACAGGAAAAAGAAAACAAATATAATAACATTTAAATTATTGATCTTTTTTATTATTATATGTTATTTTTACTTTTTTTTGTTATTCCATCAGTTACTTCATTTGAGAAATCTGGATTCAGTTAATTGGGAATACTTTGCTATAGTAGTAGGTTAGCTGCATACTAATTTTTGATTTTCAACATATTTTTAAAATGTGACATTTTGTTAAATCATCAAAACTTATAAAGATAGTATTTATAATTTTTATAAAGGAGATAAAGGTCTCGGAAATAGTAGCATTAAACATCAATATATAGGATTTCTTAATTGTGAAACAGATATTTCACCAAAGATTGTTTTTTTTTTTTTTTCCCCAAATGTTCCTTCTTCTCTAGAATACCACTCATTCAGCAAAATGTCAATGAATCTTGTTAGATCCCCACACTAGTTTCAAAATAAAAATAATGACATTTAAATCATAGCAACTAACTTGCCAAGCCTTGGGAGTAGTTTAATTACTAAGGTCCACACCAATGATTTTGGATTGTTAAAAAGGGCATAGACCTCAGGCATTGCTTTTTTATTTTATTCTAATGAGATAAAGGCTAACTAAAACAGCTGTATAATGAGAAAATATTTGAGAGCTTTTTTTGTAGTAAAAGTATTGATATCAGAAAACAATTAGTTGTGAGTGGAGAGGTGGTTGGAATCAAAGTTTATAAATTTCTACTATAGCCAAAAATAAAAACCACTTTATATTTTTAATATTTACCTCTAATGTTACACTAAATCTTTAAGATCTAATGGTATTAATTAAGGAATTAATCATCTGGTTATAGAGTCACTTTCTTCCTTTATCAAATCAGTGCCTAACAGATTTTATTTGATTTGCCTCTTAATTGTAATCTTACTTACTCAAAAGTGCTTGTTTTTCTATTCATAGAATTAACTAAATCTAGTATTTTACAAAATTGTACAGTTTTCTAGGGATTGTGTGAGAAGAAAAGTTTTCAGTAAGAAGTAATACGAATGTTTCAGCTCTGTCTTTTAAATATTTCAAAAATATTTTTACATTTTTAACATATAAGGACACAACAGCAATGTTAAGAGACTAGACTCTATATAAAACCAAAAGTCAGTTTCCAACTCATGTGCTTTTATTTGTATAAATGCACGAAGTCCCCAAGTATTTCAGAAGAATACAATTATTCATGTTATGAATCAAATTATGATGGGGTTAAGTAAAATTAAAATTCATGTCCTTGGTAAACATATTAATTCAAATCTTGCCATGTAATTAGAATGCTGAATTATTAGATGGAGATTAGATGAATTTTTCTTGGGTGAATGAATATTCACTATAGATCCCAAGACACGTTCCAATTTCATCAACATTCTAAATGTGCTCTTATCACTGTGCTCTCCTGATTTATAATATTTTCCTTAACCACACTTACTATATTTTAACAAACTCTGTGTCTATCATTTACTTTATTGAAAGTGATGAATTAAGCTCAATCTTTTTTCCTAGTTAATTTTATTCCACCTAATACCCCTTGCTTTAACAACTGGGAAGGGAGTTGTTATCCAAATATTTTAAATATATGAATATGCTGGAATGTAACTAAAATCACTATGCAGTTACTTCCTTTCAAAATGGTTCAGATTTCAAACAAACTGTTAAGAATATTTAACAGAATAACTAAATGATTTAACTTAAAATTCATTAAATAATACTGTGAAACAGTAAAAAGAATTCTACATATTTGGAAAATTTATAGACATGCCGTTCATACTTGCTTAAAATCAAATAGTTCATGCAATGTACTAATTTTATTCTGACTGGTACTATTTATACATTTTAATTTATGGATATCAAGTAATTTATGCAACTTAGACACTAATATATTAGGAGAAAAGTAGAATATCCATGATAACTTTAAAATAAAGCAATGTTTCAAACTCACTTTCACATCAGCGAGATGACATTAATCTATTTTTTTTTTTTATTTTACTTTAGTCTCTGGAAATACAGATCCAAACTAATATTATTTTGGCTATGTTTCTGCATTAGTGATTATTTGACAGATAAATTGCAATATAAAATTACTGGAATACATGATTAGTATGATGTGGAATCAGGAAGCCTAGGTTCAAATACACATTCTCACACCCAGTAGAGTAAGACTTTGGTAAGATTATTTAATTTTATGTTAGTTAATTTTATATTAGTTTTCTCACATGCAGTACAAAGACAACACTGGCTTCCACTTCTGAGAGCTCTTACAGAGAGACTGAATACGTTGTTACGAGTAAAGCACTTAAAACACCTCTCCACACATTGGTACCCCTTAAATAGAAGCTATTCTTATACCACATTTTATGATTTTCAAATCACTTGAGATTTTTGCAATATACATATTTCAATGAGGAAAACTTTTTTTACTGCCCTTATACTGTGAAAGGACAAATGTTGGAAACATTTCCAAGATGGTAAATAATTTTAGTCTCAGAAAGGACATTACTGGTACTTTTAGAAGAGGCTTAGTGCAAAGGCATTTCATTTCTAAGCATGAGTTCTGATTCTTCTTGTGTCACAGTGTTATATAACAAGCAAATCAACTCAAGTCTAATATAATTTTGAATGTAAGGTAAACATTAATGGTAAATATAACTAAAAATAAAGGAATAAATGTGTTTATCTCAACTGGTGTCTGTAGTTTTGCTATTTACTATACTGAAATGCAATATGTTGGTTGGAGAAAAAAGTTCCTTTTTTTGACAAACTGAATATTTTATGAATTGCATTTTATCACTAAATCTGAATGGATTTTTTTCAATATAAATTGAATTAGATACCACTTGACTAACAAATAGATGTTCTGGGGAAAATTAGCAAATTTTCATATTAACGTAATTTGTAAACATGTAAATAGGTATGCCTTTCAGGAGAAAACTCTGGCAAAATATATGCTTCATATATTTTATATATATTTTAGACACAGCTGAACCATATCATATTTGGACTGAGTTGATTGTTTTAAAAGTCACATTAGATAGAAGCTGTCCTCTTGTTTCTTATGGTACTAATGATAAAACTGTTGAAATAATCTGAACTATTTTTACCATTAATACAAAGAAAATGAGGCAATCTCAATAGCTGAAACAATACTAATATTTTAAAGCTAAATGCATATTCTGAGAAAAGCTTCAACTATATCAGTGACTCCCAAGAAAGTCATATTGAAAACATCACAAAGATAACATAACATATGTTGCTCCAAATTAAAGGTATAATATTCTTACAATTATATAATCATTTTCATATCAGGTAGTTTCCAATGAATCATTAAGGTCATAACAAAAGACAAGGAGTCATGTTGTATATCTTTATCTATATCATTAAACAAATAATCTCCAAAAGAAGAGACTCATAAAACCTAAGAAATAAAGAGGAGCAAACATTAACATCACCACCCCCTGGACTTTTTGGAAGCTGTCTAAAAATATCCATAATAACAGTATCTATAGCATGTCTACAGGCTAGAAAAACAGTTGAAAAACAGGCAAGTGTGATGAAAGCAAAAGATCCTGAAACTACACATGACTAAATAAAAAATTATTGTGAGAGCATCCCAGTGCTGAGCTAGGCATAAGACCAGAGGCATATATTTTAACATCTCTAAATTTCAGTTTTGTTGACTACAAAATCATTTTAAACCTGTGCACATCGGCATTTATAATAGGGTATAAATAAAGTGCAACTATGAAATCACTTGCAACCTTCAATCTGTTGTACAAAAATAGATGATCATAATGCATTTATTCCCTTGGTTTAGCTAAGTAAGACATTAGCTACTGCCTTTGTCAATATCAACCCTACAATATACTGAATAGACACTTTTCAGAGAACGTTTCAAAATACGTGTTTTGAGGAAATAAAATACATCAGCATTTTTTTCCAGTTTCATCTTCCTTTGCAGTTTTCAGCATTAGCTTAGATGTTAAACGATGGATCACAGGATGTATAGAAGGAACAAGGGGCGATTCTAATATGGACCAAATGTATTAACTGCATTCTTGGTATTATTGAGATGTATCGGAGGAGAGGGCAATAAAGACGCGTCTCAACTGCAGCTTACTACACACTAACCCTGTCTCTTATACACATCTAGATGTGTATAAGAGACAGATAAAGACGAGTCTCAACTGCAGCTTACTACACACTAACCTGACTTAACTTACTACAATACATTTGCGTTCACAAGTGATGACAAAGGGCTCTTCGTATGTGCATGCCACACGTTCATTTCAAAGTTCATGTCATTGTTTGAAAGCAGTAGCTTGTTTTATAATTTATGAAGTATTTCAATGCATTATTTTCTGACAACAGGTGTGAAGGAACCGAATCCCCTAAAACCGTTTTGCTGTTAGAATACAAATTTTACTGCCCAATAGATATCCTGACCTGCTGATTGCTTCAAAATCTGAATTCATATTTATAATCATATTTTCTAAGCTATGTACATGCTATGAACCTTTCTTTCTAGTGTCTTTCATTACATGAAGTGATATATGAGGTACTCTCAAGAAAATCAAAGTTTTGGCAAGATATTGTTCAACAGAATACTTCTATATACATTATTCATTTTTGAAAAGATATTAGTAAAAGAATAAGAGAATTATTCTTTGTGTTATAAAGTTCTACAGATTTTCATAAATGTTTGTTTTGTATTATAGAGAATAGTTTCACTGCCCTACACAATCGTAGGATAGAATTCAGAATGTGATAAAAGAATTTAAACATATCCTAAGTGTCTGTAACACTCACACTGAAGGGAGAGGAGGAATAAGGTGCTGACACTAGTGCGTTTGAAAATGAATGGAGTCTGTTAAGATAAAGGGGAAAAAATTATTTTAAAAAGAAAAGGGAAGATGATATTTCAGATGCATAATTCAAATATAAGGAATTATAAACTAGTAAACTGAAAGCTTAGAGTCATATTTTTTGTATTTAGTGTTAAACATTTTCAGTACAACACAGTGATTAAGTACACAGACACACAACTACAACTAGCCATTTAACCTTAACATAGAGGTTGAACAATCTCTCTTTTCTGATCTGTAAAATGATGATGAAAGTAGTACCTACCTTAGTTAGAAGTATAAAACATTTATAAAATATCACAGTATATAAAGTAAACGCTACATCAGATTTTACAGTTGTTATTACAGTTTGCAAGGCAGCATGGACAGAGGTGACTAAAGAATCATGATAAAGGAAGTCTTCAAGGGAACAAAAACAGCCTATGACTCTTCCTGATAAGTGAAAATGTGAACAGTTTTTGTTAGAGCAGAGGATATCCAGATTCGGAGAGCACAGTTTTACACTTTTTGGATTCTTCTTTTAAGAAAATGAAAATAATCTTTAAACTACTAAAGTAATTATACGAGCGTATGTTTAATTTAGAATGAGAAAAAGCCACCACAAATTATATTTGAAATATTTAACAAAACCAATAAACACCATCAAGTTTAAAAACATGGAAAACTATTTTTATTGATCACATGAAATTTCCATAATAATCTCAAGATTAACTTCTGGCTCCGGACAACTCACGCTTTTCTTCCCCTCTCCTATGTAGATACTTCTGATGTGGGTTGCCACTGAATGCTTTGGTATCGGTGTTAGACTCCTGCAGGACCTCTGCCTTCATCTCATAGTGCAAGGAAAGTGGAAAGTAATTGTTACAAACTACACAAACAACGGACCATACGACTTTCCTTGCTAAGTTTTCTTTCTTTGAAAGTGAAGGGATGATACATTAGTATCAAAGAGAAAGTAAAACGAACTATTAACAAAGGAGACACAGGAGTAAAATATCTTTTATTTATCCCCTTATCTCCCAAAAGTCATAGTTTGGCAGATTTCAGAGGAATACATAGTTGTGTATGCAACAATAATGGTATACCAACCAATAGGTATCAATAATGGTGAAAAGCAAGTAACACCAAAACCCTTATGTTCTAGCGTATGGGTTGAGAACATGAGAACCAAAGAAAAAATGGTGGTATTTGTGAAGAATGATAAAACTTGATAAGACTTCTTCATGATCAGATGTGTAATTCAGTCTCAGATTTTAGAATATAGGGAGAATATTTTACCTTGGTAATTTTGTAATCATATTGTGTCCGGAATTGGTGGGTTCCTGGTCTCACTGACTTCAAGAATGAAGCCGCCGACCCTCCCGGTGAGTCTTGCAGTTCTTAAAGATGGTGTGTCCAGCATTTGTTCCTTCAGACCTTCAAATGTGTCTGGAGTTTCTTCCTTCTGGTGGCTTCGTGGTCTCACTGTCAGGAGTGAAGCTGCAGACCTTCCTGGCGAGTGTTACAGCTCTTAAAGGCAGTGTGCACCCACAGTGAGCAGCAACAAGATTTACTGCAAAGAGCAAAAGAACAAACCTTCCACAGCGTGGAAGGGGACCCCAGAGCATTGCCGCTGGCTAGCTCGGGCAGTCTGCTTTCATTCCTTTATCTGGTCTCACCCACATCCTGCTGATTGGTCCGTTTTATAGAGAACCGATTGGCCCACTTTACAGAGAGCTGATTGGTCCATTTTGACAGAGTGCTGATTGGTGCGTTTACAATCCTTGCGCTAGACAGCGTCACAGAGTGCTAGTTAGCTAGATACAGAGTTAGCTAGATAGAGAGTACCAGTTGGTGTACTTACAAACCTTGAGCTAGACACAGAGTACTGATTGGTGTATATACAAACTCTGAGCTAGATACAGAGTGCTGATTGGTGTATATACAAACTCTGAGCTAGATACAGAGTGCTGATTGGTGTATATACAAACTCTGAGCTAGATACAGAGTGCTGATTGGTGTATTTACAAACTCTGAGCTAGATACAGAGTGCTGATATGCTGATTGGTGCATTTACAATCCTTGAGCTAGACACAGAGTCAGAGTGCTAGTCCTCCAAGTCGCCACTAGGTTAGCTAGATACTGAGTGCTGATTGGTGCACATACGATCCTCTGGCTAGATATAAAAGTTCTCCAAGTCCCCAACCAGTTCAGGAGCCCAGCTGGCTTCACCCAGTGGATCCAGCACCCTGGATGCTGGTGAAGCTGCCTACCAGTCCCTAGTCACGCTTGCACTCCTCAGCCCTTGGGCTGTCCTAATGGGACGGGGTGCAAGGAAGCAGGGGGCGGCACCCATCGGGGAGGCTCAGGCCGAGCCAGCGCCCAGGGCAGGGGGAGGGGCTCAGACATGGCGGGCTGCAGGTCCTGAGCCCTGCCCAGCAGGGAGGCAGCTAAGGTCCAGCGAGAATTTGAGTGCAGCGCCGGCGGGCTGGCGCTGCTGGGGCACCCTGCCCAACCTCCGCAGCTGCTGGCTCTGGTGCTAAGCCCCTTACTGCCCTGGGCTGCTGGTGCCGGCAGGCTGCTCCCCGTGCTGTGCCTGCGGAGCCCGCGCCCGAGGGAACTCACACCAGCCAGCGAGCGCAGCCCGCAGCCCCCACCGTTCCTGCCCGCACCTCTCCCTCCACACCTTCCTGCAAACAGAAGGAGGCGGCTCCGGCCTCAGCCAGCCCAGAGAGGGGCTCCCATGGTGCCATGGCGAGCTGAGGGCTCCTCAAGCCCCACCAGAGTGGACGCGGAGGCTGAGAAGGTGCTAAAAGTGAGGACTGCTAGCACATTGTCACTTCTAAATATAATACCCCAAATCTGGAATTCCAGTAGAATTGTACACCAGACCTTAAAACACCCAAGTAAAGAATGAGAAAACATTTTTCTATTTTGATTGTGATAGTGGCTATATGTCATTTATTCACATTTGTTAGATTTTTTCACTATAAAGGGATAATTTATTTGTATATAAATGGTATCTTAATAAAACTGTTTTCAAAACCTATTTGCAATAATAATAATAATAATGAAAATAATACCAAAGTAAAAATTAAAACGGAGACAAAAATATTTTCTATCCCAAGGGCTAAAACCCAAAAATGAAAAGGCTTTTAAAATTTGGAGAAAAAATTGTAAGGGGAAAAAAAAACTGTGAACAGAAATTTCATGTAAAATATAAACACAAAACACCTTCCAATAAATAAAAATATGTTAAACCTTATGAAGTTTTTTAGTGCAACCTAAACCTATTTAGATTTTTTTAAGTGATATGTGATTACATAATATATTGGCAAATCTCTGAGGAAATAAGCATTCTCATAAATTGAGAAGATTCTGAGGGACTATTATGAACAACCATATACAAACAAACTACAAAATCTATAGAAAACGAATAAATTACTGGAAACACACAATATCTCAAGATTCAATCAATCAGGCAGAAATTGAAACCCTGAACAGACCAACACTGTGGATCGAAATTGAATCAGTAATAAAAAACCTCCCAACTAAAACAAGCCCCAGACCAGATGGATTCATAGCAAAATTCTACCAGATGTGCAAAGTACTGCTACCAAATCTATGGAAAATATTTCAAAAAATTGAAGTGGCGGAAGTCATCTCTAATTCATTCTATGATGCCAGTATCATCCTGATACCAAAACCCACCAAAGATAGAAAATAAAAATAAAAAATAAAAAAATAAAAAAAACACTACAAGTCAATATGCCTGATGAACTTAGATACAAAAGTTTTCAATGAAATACTAGCCAATTGAATACAGCAGCACATCAAAAATGTAAAATGTAATTCACCATCATTAAATAGGTTTCATTCCACAGATGCAAGGTTGGTTCAACATAAACAAATCCATAAATGTGATTGACCACAAAAACAGAACTAAAAACAATAACCATAATTATCTCAATAGATGTAGAGATGCTTTTGATAAAATACAACATCCTTTTATGTTAAAAACCCTCAGCAAACTAGGCACTGAAGGGATATACCTCAAAATAATAAGGGCCATCTATGACAAACCCACAGCCAACATCATACTGGATAGGCAATAACCAGCAGCATTCTCCTTGAGAATGAGAAAAAGACAAGGATTTTTACTTTCACCACCCCTGTTCAACATAGCGCTGGAAGTCCCAGATGGAGAAATCACTCAATAGAAAGAAATAAAAGGCATCCAAATAAGAAAAGAGAAGTCAAACTATCTGCGTTCTCTGAAGATGTTATTCTACACCTACGAAACCCTAAAGACTCTGCCAAAATGCTCCTGGAACTGATAAATAACTTCAGTGAAGTTTCAGAGTACAAAGACAATGTACAGAAATCAGTAGCATTTCCATACAACAACAGCATTCAAGTTGAGAGTCAAATCAAGAATGCAATCTCATTTACAATAAACACACACACACACACACACACACACACAAAGTACTTAGGAATACATCTAACCAAGGAGATAAAAGATCTCAACAAGGAGAATTTAAAACACTGCCGAAAGAATTCACAGATAACATAAACAAATGGAAAAATATTCTATGCTCATGGATTGGAAGAATCAATATTGTTAAAATGTCCGTACTACCCAAAACAATCTAGAGCTAGCACGCTATTCCTATCAAATTACCAATGTCATCTTTGCAGAAGAAAGAACAAAGAAAACTATTCTAAAGTTTTCATGGAACGAAAAAAGAGACTGAATAGCTTACGCAATCCTAAAGAAAAAGAACAAAGATGGAGTCAGTAGATTTACCGGACTTCAAAATATACTACAATGCTAAAATAAACAAAATCATACGGTGCTAGGACAAAGATGGAAATGTAGACAACTGGAACAGAATAGAGAATGCACAAATAAACCCACAAACCTACAGCCATCTTATCTTTGACAAACTTGACAAAAATAAACAATTGGGAAAGGATTCCCTATTCAGTAAATGGTGCTGAGATAGCTGGCTAGCCATATGTGGAAAAATAAAACTAGACCCCTTCTTTTCACCATATATAAAAATTGACTCAAGAAGGATTAAATATTTAAATATAAGAACTCAAACTAAAAGGATCCTACAAGAAACCCTAGGAGACATCGCTCTGGAAATCAGCATTAGGAAATAATTGGTGACTAATTCCTCAAAAGCAATGGCAACAGAAACAGAAATTGAGACGTGGGACCTAATAAAACTAAAGAGCTCCTGCACAGCAAAAGAAACTAGTAATAAAGTAAACACACAACCTGCAAGATAGAAAAAGTGTTGCTAATTATACAGCTGAAAAAGGTCTAATATCCAAAGCATTTAAAAAACTTAATCATACAAGCAAAAAACAATCCTATTTAAAATGGGGGCAAAATACATGAACAAACACTTCTCAGAAGAAGACATACAAGTGATCAACAAGCATAAAAAAAATCCTCAATGTCACTAATTCACTGATCATCAGAGAAATGTAAGTTTAAATCACAATGTGATGCCATCTCACACCAGTCATAATGGCTATTATTGAAAAGTAAAACATAATAATAATAACAGATACTAGCAAGGCTGTGGAGAAAAGGGAACACATACCTGTTGGTGGGAATGTAAATTAGTTCAGCCTCTGTGGAAAGCATTTTGGAGATTTCTCAAAGAACTTGAAACAGAGCTACCATTTGACCCAGCAATTCCATGAAAGGGTGTATATCCAAAATAAATTATTCTACCAAAAAGACTCATGTACATTAATGTTCACCACAGCACTATTCACAATTGCAAAGCATGGAATCAACTTAGGTGCCCATCAATGGCGTACTGGATGAGGAAAATGTTGTACATATACAGCATGGAATTCTAGGCAGCCATAAGAAAGAACACTGGGAAACATTTC
Source organism: Mandrillus leucophaeus (assembly GCF_000951045.1). Taxonomy (NCBI): domain Eukaryota; kingdom Metazoa; phylum Chordata; class Mammalia; order Primates; family Cercopithecidae; genus Mandrillus; species Mandrillus leucophaeus. The sequence goes on from NW_012105575.1 coordinate 20,270, forward strand.
CTGCCATTATTTTACTTTATATGGTTGGAATGGTTAACTAGAATGCTAGCAGACAGTCAATCAAAACAAAATAAAGAAACAAACAAACAAAAAACCCAGGCTGTCAAAAAGACAAATTAAGACTTGCTTTTCAGAGACACTGAGATCCCTTTACCGATTTCACAAGGATTTAGGATGGTTAACTGAAAAATGTGAATATATAAAAGACACTTAGAAAAATGCCTTGCACATAGAAAGTGCTATATATATATTTTTTCCATTGTTATTATGGAATTTAAACATAGCATGGCATTAAAGACGATTTGTTTTAGTAAATAGCAGAAACTCTCATGCACTAACATGAAAGGCCCAACATATAATACATTAAGTTGTTATTAGTTCCTAAACCTATCTTTTTGAGTAAATGTCTGAAAAATTTTTTTCTTCTGTTACATTCATTGGAACTGTGGTATTTGGAGAATGTAAATTTATGTTAGGTAAGAATGAAACTGAAAAATTGAAAGAAATGAACACAGTCAGGAAAGTCGAGCCAAAGATATCAGGAAATGAGGAAAATGAGGAAGAAACCAACATTTGCTGAGTGCTTAGTATGTGCTGGGCAGAGCATTATGAACTCATGATAAAATATTTTACAGAATTTGAAAGTTATCCCTGAATATAAGTACTTATATAAATATTGTTAGATGAAGAAATTTAAGAATCACAAAATGCCCAACCTCAAATAGCTTGTAGGGGTAAAGCCGTATTTTGAAATAAGATTATTTTTTAAATTAATAAATGTAACATTTAATGACTTCTCAGAATTTTAGCTAAGATCGAGAGTGATACAGTCTTTATTACTAGGTCACATGTAATAACACATCTATTATGTTATTAATTTTTCACTATGTTTATAATAAAACTAGAGTGTTTATTATTACATCAAAGCTATAATGATGATCATCACGTGTTCACTAACTCACCTGGGAACGTCAAGTAGGTTAGGTACTTAAAGTTGAGAGAGTTACCACAAATTGGTTACTAATTATAATAATAGTGATCATTTTTTGTATATCTTATTTTATGTACTAACAATCTTCATTAAATACATAGTTATTGAAGTAATCTTTTCAAAGTTTATGAGTTTGAGGCACAATAAAGTTAAAATACATGTTTTGAGATCCAATCTCTACTCAGATCTCCCTGGCTATAAATTCTTTCTAATTTAAATTGTATTATATAATTCAAGTAAAAGGATAAAATTAATATATGATTTGAAAGTTCATTTTGTAAATATGTAATAAATATGATGAAAGTTTGCTTAGAAAAAAAGCAAATGTCAGTTAGCCTAAAAATATTTAGGTATGATCTGGGCGCGGTGGCTCACACCTGCAATCTCAGTACTTTGGGAGGCAGAGGTGGGTGGATCATGAGGTCAGGAAATCGAGACCATCCTGGCTAACACAGGAAAACCCCGTCTCTATTAAAAATTAAAAAAAAAATATTAGCCGGGTGTGGTGGCACACGCCTGTGGTCTCAGCTACTCTGGAGACTGAGGCAGGAGAACCACTTGTACCTGGGAGGCGGAGGTTGCAGTGAGCTGAGGTCGTGCCACTGCATTCCAGTCTGGGCAACAGAGCGACATACAGAAATATATTTATTGATAGATAAATCTATGGATACAGACATAGATTTATTATTAATAGATGTAGATATAAGCTAAAAGAGAAAATGGTTCCTATATTGTATTTTTACTTGAGTTTATTTCAACAATATTCACGAGTTCATATAGAATTTCTGTTTCATTAGAAATATGTGTGTAACCCACTGTAAATAGTCCTAGAAAATTTTATGGTTCAGGAAAGGCCAGCTGGAATAATAAAAATCTCAGTACCTTAATGCAATAAAGATGCATATGTTATACTGGGTTTATACTATTTATCAGCAGACTTTCTTCTATGCAATCACTGAAGGCTGCATTCTTAGTGCTTCCAGTGAGGCTGCCATTACCTAGGACCTTGGAGCGTCCTTACCGGTACTCCACATCCAGCCAGGCAGGGAAATTAGGGAATAGTGAATGTGAAGCATTGTACGTCCAATTGTATAGGTTAGGCTGAAAGTTTTCCATTCTTAGTTTGCCCACATTCCCATGGCCAGAATTCAGTCACATGGCCATACCTAACTACAAGAGGTGTTAGGTGGTCCCATGAAGAGCACAGGAGGAGTTTGTTAAACAATTAGCCAAAATAAAGTATAACATTTAGATAATAAAAAATTAAATAATTAGGAACAAAAATTAAACAAATAAAAATTTAAAACAGGGCAAAAAATGTAATGTATTTGATACTGTTATTCTTACCTTGCCCATATCTCAGACAGAACGACCCACAAGCACAAGATTACTGAAACTAGAGTCTCAAGCTATGAACTTTAGATACAGGACAGAATATGAGAAAATGCGTGGGGGAGCAAAAGTGCCTAATTTGCAAAACATTTGTCTGATAAGGGATTAATATCCAAAATATATAAGGCACTAACTCAATAGCAAGAGAACAAATAACCTGATTCAAACATAAGCAAAAGATCTGTATAGATATTTCTTAGAAGAAGACATAAACATGGCCAAGAGTTTTATGAAAAAATGCTCAACAACATTAATCATCAGGAAAGTATAAATTAAAACCACGAGATATCACCTCACACGAGTTAGAATAGCTATTATCAAAAATATATATTTATATAAATATTAGTGCAGATATACAGAAAAGGGAGCCCTTGTACACTGTTGGGGAAAATGTAAAATAGTACAGCTATTATTTAAAAAAAATATATGGATGTTTCCCAAAAAATTAAAAATAGAACTACCACATAATCCAGCAATCTCGCTACTGGATATATATCTTAAGGGATCTCTCTCTCTCTCTATATATATATATATATATACACACACACACACACACACATATATCTGATATATCTATATCAGAAATTGAAATCTGTATGTTTAAGAGATATCTGCACTCCCATTTTCATGGAAGCATTATCCATAATAGTCAAGATATAGAATCAACTTAAGTATCCATTGAGGAATGAATGGGGTGTGCGTGTGTGTGTGTGTGTGTGTGTGTACATACTATATTTTCTTTATTCATCCACCAACTACTTTATTCCATTCACACATATGTAAAATGTGTGCCTTGAACAAAAAGAAACTTTTCAGTTGGATTGGTCGGTCTGGAATATTATTCAGTTTTAAAGAAAGGGAATCCTGGCATTTGCAACAACATGAATACAACTGTAGTACATTATGATAAGTGAAATAAACCAGGCACAGGCAGACAGATATTGCATGATCTCACTTATACATGGAATTTAATATATGGAACTTACAGAATGGTAAAATGGGAAGATGTTACCCAAAAAGTACAGTTTTAATTAAATAGAACGACTAAGCTCTACTTAGTCACTTAGTATGGTGACTATAGTTAATAAAAACATATTGTATGTTTGAAAATCGCTATGGGAATATATCTTAAAACTCTCACTGCAAAAATAATAAGTGTTTCAGGTAATAAATATATTAGTTAACTTGATTTAACCATCTCACAATGTTTACATATACCAAATATAATTTTGTTGTCTTTGTTTGTATGTTCCTATGAAGGAATACCTGAGGCTGGGTAATTTTAAAGGTTTATCTGGCTCATGATTCTGCAGTTGTGCAAGAATCATGGCACCAGCATCAGCATCTGGTTAGGACCTCGGGCTGCTTCCACTTACAGCAGGAGGTAAAGGGAAGCTGGCAGGAGTAGATATCATGTGGACCAAGAGGAGGCAAGAGAGTCAGGGGCAGGTGCCAGGCTGTTTTTCTTTTTGAGACGGAGCCTTGCTCAGCCACCCAGGATGGAGTGCAGTGGTGAGATCTCTGCTCGCTGCACCCACCATCTCCTGGGTTCAAGCGATTCTCCTCTCTCAGCCTCCTGAGTAGCTGGGATTACAGGCACCCGCCCTCATGCCCAGCTAATTTTTGTATTTTAGTAGAGTTGGGGTTTCACCATCTTCGCCAGGCTGGTCTTGAACTCCTGACCTTAAGTGATCCACCCGCCTCGGCCTCCCAAAGTGTTAGGATTACAGCCATGAGTCACCGCGCCTGGCCCAGGTTCTTTTTAACACGCGTCTCTCTCAGGAGCTAATAGAGTGAGAACTCACTCACTACCCTGAAAATGGCACCCAAGCCGTTCATGAGGGATCTTCCCCCATGACCCAAATACCTCTCACTGGACCCCACCTCCAATAATGAGGATCAAATTTCAACTTGTTGTTGGAAGGACCAATATCCACACTATAACAGTTGTACAAGATAAATGTATGCAATTTTCATTTATAAACCAAACAGTAGATTGGGATAAAAAGTGCACTTTCAAAAGTTAGGTGGGAAACACAATTGGAAAGATAATTTAAGTGTAGCTAAAATCCTGTACCCTCTCATGCAGCAATTGAAAGTTGTTGAATAGTTTTTTTGGATGAGAGTAAATGGTAGCATGTATAAGTTGTGAAGATAATTTTCATTTTGGGGGACAAATATTCTCAAGAAAGGATAATTGATTAGAAACTCACGCTAGAAGTTTAATTCAGAAATCTAAGAGCCTGAACTTCAGTGGCATTGTGAAGATGAAAAAGACAAACAAATTGGAGATATTTCAGAGACAGAATAGTGATGTGAAAATTTATTGAATAAATCAAAGCAGAGTTGTAATCCGGAATGTAAATTTTGAAAATAAAGATGCCTTCACTCAAATGAAGTAATCTATGAAATGTTCCTGGGTCTAACTAAAGTTATTTCCCAAGTGTCAGGGAAATAAGTCAAAATAACTACAAATAGGACAGGTTACAAGAGCAAATGAATTAAAGGAAAGAGTGACATGATTGCTAATGGCTCCCATTAAGTCCTTGCTATAGGTGTAGTTGATAAAGTTACAGAAAAAAATACATTTAACTATGCTTTTATTTAATGAAATCGCACTGAGCTTAGCACCATGTTATTAATTCTTGATATTAAGTAGATGAAATATGTCTCTTGAAATCTATGTCAGCTTTAAATCTTGCAGATGCATTGATATATAACTATACAGAATTAAATAGATGTCACCTAGAGAGAACTTGAGGTGTTTGTGATATGGGAACATCTTACATGGGAGAAAAATTATTGTTGAAACTTTTTCAGCTGGTTTGGTAAGCCTGTTTGGCAGTTTGTATGAAAATACAAGTTTCATTCTATACATATTATTTATTTTTATAATATTGACTTCAGAACACTTAAAATTGAATAATTTATAATAATAAGCATTACACTAATTTATAATAATTTATTAAATTTTTATTAAGTCATATTTATTAAATATGACTTCAATGTATAATTGAAGATATGGAGCAAGAGATAAATTCATTTGATACAATAGAGCCTGTGAAAAGAAATATATGCTGTTCCTAACAGAGATTTTTATTTCAAATAACAGGATTTTTATATCTTTCAAATATTTCTCTTTAATTCTATAGGACACTTTTACCCAAACAACAGGCTCTCCTATGACTTCTACCAGTTAGTATTGCTTGTTTATTTTATTTTATTTTGCTGACAATGTAATGCATACTTTCAATGATTCTATACCTTCTTAAGCAATGTCCTCTGTAATCTGTATATAGACCAAAGTCTGTGCATGAAGGATCTTTCTAAGAAAGCACAGGTCATTCTTATTTACATTTTATAACAAGTTCACATGATGTAGCAAACAATAGGAAAAGCTATGTTTTAAAATTATTTTCTATTTGTGTTTTAAAATCCTTAGAAAATCACTTAGGTACCATAAGGAAATTATTTGGTCTTCTAAAATTTTAATTTAAAAATTAAACATCTTTTAATTTTTAAACAATGTTTTTGAAGAGAAAAAAAGATTCTGCATTTATCTGGAAGATAGCTTTCTACCAGTTTAATGAGTTTCAACTATGAGATGATTAAAATGAGTTATATGCATCTTACTTATTGAGTTTATAAAGAAATGATGATAGGCTATTAAATATAATGATCATTAAAGCAAGTTCAAAATATAATGTTGCTTTTTTAGCATACAGTGCTATTTTGCCATATAGTAATTTGTGATAACTCTGTGAATCTTTGATGTCATAATTGGATCATCATTTTTATGATTATAATTACTAATATTTGAGGAGCTTTCGCTTTATGTATTATACCTAGTAATTAAAAGCTTAACAACGATGTTTAAAAGAATAAAGTGGAAAAGAAAAAAGGTGGAAGTTCTAAAAACATGGCATTGATATCTGATTCTCAGTTAGAAATATAATAAGGAATTCATTCTGGCTAATATTATTGAATTTATCTTTCTTGGCCCTGAATAAGTATAAATGAGAATTTTAAAAATAACCTCCCATGGTTTCAATAAAATTAATGAAGCTCACTGTAATAGAAAGAGACAAATCTTGAGTGAGATGTTTGAATGGATATTTTCTATATAATTGTTAAATGTTTCTAGGTTGAGTTCAAAGAAAAAGCTAATTACTTCCTTTATAATAATTATTTTTCTGAGAAAGAAAATATTCTTTTCAGGCACCCACAAAGGAAGCATTCATATATATTAATTACCAGAATGAAGGATTAATACAAAACAATTTTTTTCGTTATTCACTATGAACATAAGTGTAATTACCAGAAAGTAGAATTAGGGTCCTAGGAACCTTCCAGTGCAACCTCCCTCATTTTACAGGGGGGAAGAATATATTTCAGAAATGAAGAGTCATATTTAAAAGCCATAGAGTGAGTATACTCTCCATTGGATTTCCCTAAAGTTGTAGAGCAAAGAATGAAGAAAACACCAAGAGCCCATTACATTATAATGAAAGGAGCTGGGCACATTCCTCAGCCCCGGGCTCAAAACTCCCTGAGCCTAGTACAAACACATCCCATCCTCCCATCCCACCACATACCACCATATATCTCTCCAACTCCCTGAGCCCAGTACAAACACCACCTGGAAAGTCTCCGATAAGGGGACAGCCGTTCAAGGTTACTGAAAGCGCAGGAGCCAAAAGAATTTCTTTGTTCCCCTGCAACTTTCGGGCTATAAAAAGCAAACGCTCGCATTGTTCGGGGCCCTCTTGTATACTGTGTAAAGGAGGGACCAAGTTCGAACTTGTAGTAAAGATCCTTGCCGCTTGGCTTTGACTCTGGACTCTGGTGGTCTTCTTTGGGGAACAAACAGTCTGGGCATTACAATATAATTATTTTAATCCATGTAAAGTAAGCTGATATAGTACCAAGTTTACAAGCATTCATTTTATGTCAGACATAGAAAACCCTTGTATTTTTAATTTATCTTTTTCTTGTAGCATAATATTGATTCTATTTGTGTTATTTGCCTATCAAGCAAAGTTTGGTCAGCTGTTTCACTAGAGTTAATATTGCTATTCTTCTGTATATGAAGTTTTCTATATAAAGTATCCTTATATGATGATTGTATTAGCTTTCTGTAGAGAAAGAGAACCAACTGAGAGGGAGGAGAGGACAGAAAGAGGGAGAGAGAGAAAAAGAGTGAGGGAAAGAGAAATTGAGATTGATTTTCAGAAATTGGCTCACAAGGTTGTGTAGGCTGGCAAGTCAAAATTTGGTGAGACAGAAAACAGACTGGAAATTCGGACAGAATTTCTATTTTACATGCTGGAGACACTCAAGACGTTTGCTCTTAAGACCTTAAACTGGTTGGATGAGGCCTAACCACATTATGGAGGATAATCTGCTTTACATAAAGTAAAATAACTGTACATGTTAATTACATTTACAAAATACCTTTACACCAATATTTAGACTAATGTCTAACCAAAAACCTAAGCAACATTGTCAAGCCGAATTGACAAATGAAATTAATCATCACAATGATTAGAGGACGTAAGTGAAATATTTACAATGTCAGGCAGCACTGCATGCTCAGGGGAATTAGAGTCAGTAAAAGCCGAATGTTTATTAGGGCTCAGAACACTTTCGAATGACCAGTTCAAGTTATTTTTCAGCAATAGGTGAAGCCGAATTTCAGCAAGTCTTTTATATGTGTAATTAAAATGTAATAAAATAAACCTTGTAAAGCAATTAGTTTCATTCTAGACACGTAATGCATATTTAATTAATGATAGCTATAATTAAAATGAAGTTTTTCCATTCAGTCTATTGTATTCATAGTGCTATTTTTTTCCATTTTATAGATAAGAGAAATGATATTCATAAAGCATAAGTAACTTGCAGAAAATCATAAAACAGAAGACCTTCTTGTATTTAGATCAGAAAATAGAGGAAACATTTTACAAGTAGACTTTAGAATGTCCAACAATATATGTGAACTGGAAAAATATTGCTACATAATAGAAAATAGTCTGAGACAGGATCAGTGTTAAGTGATACTGAAGCCAGGAAACAAAACGGCAATATTCTTAAAACAGCACATTAAAGGGGCTTTTATGAGTGCAGTGTAAAAAAGACAGCATTTAAATGTATTAAAATAATTTATAAGATTTTTCTTCTTCAATTCTGAACAGTATATATTGTTAAAAACTTGGCAAAAAATAATAAAAGCGTGCATGAGAAAATGAAATTATCAGTACTCTCATCCAACAGAGATTGCCACTATTAATTTTTACACATAGACATATTGTGTTTGCTTTTTCTGTATACTAAACAATGTATTATAAACATTGCAAGAAACCAATTTCTTTGGTTTTCTGACCACAGTCTAATAAGCATGATAATTTTGAATATTTTTAAGTCACAGAAATAGTAATCACACAACAAAGGAATTGCATTCATTTTATTTTTAACAATTCAGTGGGTTTAAATGGTAGCTCACTGTTATTTAATCTAATTTTGTACTACTTAGATTATGAGAGAGACTGAACATTTTTCTTCTTTATTGGCCGTTTATATTCCTTATCTTGTGGATAGCCTGTCCAGATGCTTTAGTCCCAACAAAACTCAAATAATTATCAGTCACACTTTCAATTTCCTAGGAAATAAATATAAGTAAAATTATATATTGGCATAAACAATTTTAAATGTCCTGCATTTTCCTATTATAAAAGAGACTGATTTTCACTGTAGAATATTAAAAGAACATAAAACAGGGTGAAAAAGAAAGTTAAAAAAAGGCACAATCGCCATCTATTGTTGTACCATTCTGATAAAGTGAATAATAATGGCTAATATGTTGTCTTTTATTGGTGTTTTTCACATACATATATGATTGCGTATTTCTGCAAATAGATGATACACAAATCAATGATCTTTCACACACATCCTTGATACAAATTCTTCAAAGCAAACTCATATCTTCAAATTGTATGTCATGTTACTTTTCTACTTAAACTTCTCCAAACTTTATGCAAGATTTCCATGTATGAGTCTACCACACTTTATTTATCCATTCACCTGTTAATGGAGAGTTGGTCCTGCCTTTTGAAGTCTATAATTTTGAAGTATATAATTTCATATTTTGAAATTTCTTCTAAGAAAATAATTCAATATGGATATAAGGTTTTATAAGTAAATGCATTGAAGAAACTTTTAACAGTTATTTATTGCCTATTATGTGCCAAACATTATGTTAGCCATTGGATTAAAAAAGTTAATCAATTGACAAAATTTCTGACTAACTCCACTGAGATTAAACTCTAATGAGAGTAATAATCAATAACAAAAGAACATGTACATATATACATATGTTTATGCATATTGTATCAAGTATTGTTTAGCACATGACATATTTACAAGTAATAAAATATATAAATATAATTATAAAAATAAAATTAATTAATAGCATTGATCAATCTTAAGATTATTATGCTGAGTAAAATAAGCCAGACAGTGAAATAAAATATTCTGTATGGTACCATTTTAGTAAAATTATACAAAGCCAATTTAATCTATAGAGATAAGAAACAAATCTGAAGTTGCCTTTACCTGAAGACAAAAGAACAAATGGATTTAAAAAAAAATTTTTAATTTTTTATTTTTTTTCTTTTGGTTATGAGAATGAAAATATTTTTGTTTGTGCATAATTAATAAATTGTCTTTGCCATTCTTTGTCTTTTTTTCCACGAGAGGGTGTTTTTCTTATTGATTGGCAGAGATTTCAGATTAAAAAATACATATATCATGTATTTATTAAAGATTTTAATAAATTATCTTTTACTTTTGATGTTTACAATCTTACTGAAAGAAATAAGTTTTTTGTTGTTGTTTTCTTGAGACAGATTCTCGCTGTGTTGCCAGGCTGGAGTGCAGTGGTGCCATCTCAGCTCACTGCAACCTCCAGCTTCCTGTTTCAAGCGATTCTTCTGTCACAGCCTCCCAAGTAGCTGGGATTACAGCAGCACGAACCACCACGCCTGGTTAATTTTTGTATTTTTGGTAGAGACGGGGTTTCACTGTGTTGGCCAGGATGATCTCGATCTCCTGACATCGTGATCTGCCCGCCTCGGCCTCCCAAAGTGCTGGGATTACAGGCATGAATCACCACGCCTGGCCGAAATAAAGAAGTTTTACAGTCATTAAGTATCCGTTCCATTAAGCTCAACTCAATCCAACCCAATTTAATTCTTTTCATTCTTTCAGAAAATACTTATTACTTTCCTATGTTAGAGACTCAATGAAAATATTATCTTTATTGCAAAATCTTAGTTTCCAAAGAAAAGAGCATGGATTATAATTATAAGCTGTGTTCCGTTTTGGTCGATTTTCTTTTTTTTTTTTTTTTTTGAAATCCAAACAAGATTCTTTATTATGTTCAAAAAGGGGTTAAAAATGTAAGTAAAGGTTATGGTACATTTCAAGCATTCAAATTAATCACAGTTTTTGTCAATCCATTAAAATTTGTAAAATAAGCATTTTTATTATTTTACCTTTTGTTAAAATAACAGTTTTAGCTCTCTTTTGGTTCTGCTTAGGGGTTATTACATTGATCTTTAAAATCTTAGACTTTTATAAAAAGTGAAAGGTATATAATTGGATCCTACTGAAGCCAGTAACCGCAGAGACAAGAGTTCCATTTTGAGTTATTTTAGAAATGTCAGCGTGTAAACAGAATTGTGAGTAGTTGTATGCCTGTGGAATCCTCACTTGCCTAAGAATGAGGAAATTTGTAAGTAAATGCACAATCATCTCTCTGTAAATGACGAGTGCTCCACCAGCGGAGAGACCAGGCAGAATCAATTTGTAGTTGAGAGATTGTTCTTGGTTTCGCAGCAAATAAAAATGGCAATGTTTGAACACATTTACTAAATTATAAAGAAGACATCTTATAATTTCAATCTTCACTTGTCAATCAAAGGCAACCATATATTCTACCAATTCAAATTTTAAAATCTTTTTTATAATGCTAACATAGAACAAATGAATTATATCTTTAGGATGCTAAGGCAGAGACAGGAACAATGAGATCAAACTTGGTGAGATGTCAAAGTAGACACCATTGCATTGAGTGCTTGATGCAAAAATACTGTGAGTACAATAATCAGTAAGTTCACAGTGTAAAATAATTAATGTGAATTAGTTTTGCCTCCTATGTTAACTCTCATTATTTTTGTTTTCGACAGTTTAAAAAATGTCCACACTTTTCCATGTTCATAAATCACGACAGCATTTGCTGTTACATTATAGCAGATAGATAACTTTCTATATGAAAACACTTTTATTCAAATCTGAATGTACGTTTTCTTGTCCAACATGTTAATTCTATAACTTAAAACCCTTGTAATAGTCCACATGTTTTAGCTTTTACTTTTTGAAGTGGTAAAAAGCACTTTCCAAAACACACACACACACACAGTCACACACACACGCTGCACATTCATGTGCATGTACATATGAACATGGAAAATGTTTCCATCTATTAAAGAAATACGAATTATCTTGGAGACAGAATCAGATATACAATCATTATCAATCAAGTTATTTTCCTATGCATACTTTGGTGAAGACTGAGAGCTTTAGGCTGATAAACCAGATGAGGTAAAATTGTGATTCTTTAGAAAACATTGGTATAAATAGCTTACATGAAAGGACACAAGAGTGGAGAAATTCTAGTTCTCTTAAATGAAAGACATATTTTAAAAGTTCACATATTCATTCATTAATTCATTCATTATATGTATTTTTAACATCCTGTTTGTCAGTCTTGTTATCACACGTCTGTACTTTGCAGTATGGTAGCCACTAGCCACATGCAGCAGTTAAGCACTTGCAACAATACAAAGGGATTGTATTTACTTTAAGCAATTTTATGTAAAATTAAAACTAATATTCTATTCAGTTATTGGAAAACATATATTTGGAACACCTTGACTATATGAATCCATTTTGTCAACTAAACTTTATAAAATCTAAAGGCAGATCAATTATATCTCTATGAAAATTTAACATCTTAATTAAGATGTGCTTATGGTATAATGAACACACTGACTTTCAAAAACAAAGTACAAAAATAACATAAAACATCTCAATCATGATTCTTGTATTGATTAAATATTAAAGTAAAAACTTGGATTTATTAGTTTAAATAGTATTTATTCTCAAAATTAATTTTACTTTTTTCCTTTTTACATTTTTAATATGGGTAGTAAATATTATAATAGAATAAGTATTAAAAGAGTTAATGTTGGTAAAGAGCTTGACAATTTGCATCACATAGTTATTAATATTCATGAATTACACTAGGATCCATCTTCTTTTAAGGTAAAGAGGCATTTTCTTTTATAACTTGAAGGTTAACATTAAAAAACCTGCCTAAAAGTGTTATCTTATTCTAGCATAACCTGGAGCCTAGATTTATTTTTCATGAAGCCTTTAAATAAGAGCAAGAATATTTTATTAAAATGCATATGCGGAACTAATGTCTCAAGTGTTTTCAAACCCAGTTAAGAGAATGGCACTAAATGCATTTTCTGGAGTGTCTTAATTCTTACAACGGCTCAATGAGGTGGGTGGCATTACCTAACTCCAATACACAGAAAAAGTAATTAACATGCCCAAAAGACACAGGTGCAGTCACTGAACAAATGTCTTTTGAGTATCCCCTTTGTCCTTGGATTGCTTAAGGCATATAAATATCACCAATGAACAGACTCAATGAAGAATCCTGCCCATTTGGAGTTTTTTTTTTTTTTCTCTAGATAGCAATTAAGAATTTAAACCTAAACGTGCCTTAGTAAACTTCTCTATCTTGTTTAAAATATATTACTCACATTAGTTTGGTGATTTGGGACTAGTAATTTAATACCTCAACTCTTTATAGACTTAACTTCTAAAAAGATTAATAACAAAATTAATTTTAATACAAATACAACCATGCAGAATTTGGGGTAAAATATCACATGTAAACACCTCTATACTTACTATATATCTAATATATTTACTTTTTTAAATGTTCGTGTTATTTTAAAACGATTCATCATATGAAATATCATAGTTTACGATACACTGACATTCAGCTTGTCTGAATTTTATATTTTAGTACTAAGAGTATTATCTAATATTATAAAATTTGTACAATAAGTTTATTTGAGTAAATTTGCTTTTATTTTATAGTTTTGACCTTAAATATTTTTGTTTATCATTTTCCCCAGTGATACCTGCTCAAGACTAAAAGTTCATGAGGGCTTTTGATTAAAAACAAATAATGTTATCCTAAGTAAAATTTTACAGTGCTGTGGGATGTCAGAATTAGACTGCCATTAACTTCACATAAATAAGGCTGCAAGTAATATTCATTCAATCTGAAACTTTTGAAGTAGAAATTCAACAAATTAATTTAAAATATCATTTTGATTCATTACATTGTTTTACAACTTGGAAATTATAAATATTACAAAGGTTTACATGTATTCCAGTTTATGAGGATAGTCACATCATAACAGATGTACTTGTAATAGCACTTTCATAATATAAACCCCCAAGTTTTTAAGCATGAAGTATGAGAATACATGAGAATACAGAAGAAAACCACATATATTTTACCTATGTGAGATAATTTCAAATGGAGCACAAATTTTAGTGCCTTTAATTACTGAAAATTTATCATAAATTTCAGAGATTTTTGTTTTTATTTGGGAAATCAAAGTGTTTTAATTGGTTTGCTTTCACATATAATCTAAGAAAATTCTCTAGATTTCCATTATATCAGGTATCAAACAAAGGGATGTTGATATCTTCAAGGGAGAAGTATTATTTTTTATATCTGCTTCATTTTTCTAACCATATATTTGTCCTATTGAAAGACATGCAGATTCAAATATATAAAATACAATTTGTCTCCTGTAGCCCTTATTTTAAGAAGTAAAAACCTTAAGAAAATCATGAACAAAATATTCTTAGGGAATTTTAAATTAATGGTACTTAGAGTAACAGTTCAATAAAGTGATTGTATTATTCAAAGGAACATCATGATTTTTAATTGAGGAGCTAATAGTGGGTTTAAAAATATCCACAAAATGACTTTTTATGAAGCTCAAAAATAAAACCTAATAATCGTCTTTGAATCTTGCAAGTCAACTTATTTGAAAAACAGATAATTGAAAAGCTTGCCAACAAAACTTGAATGTGGGATGCATGTTTTTAAATTAATAAATGAAATTTGGCCTACATATAATCAGAGTATGATGTAATGGTAAGAATTCAGCTATTCTAATGCTATAGAAAACAAACTTGGGAACAAGGGACTCACAATACCTTCCACAAATGACATTATGCAAGAAATAATTCAGAAGCTGAAGATACATTGTTTTGTCTATTAATCGAGGTCTCTGATTGATTTAGCCTAATCTTATTCGACCAAAAGACAAAAAAATATGAGCGGTCTCTGGTTGAAAATGAAAGTAATCTGGCTACAGAGAAATCTTATCACTTCAGGAAGTGACTTGTGGTAATTTATTACATATGAAGAAATAAGTAGAAAAGAGTTGCTTTAAAGGCTTTGATATTTTATTGAAATTGATGTTTTTTCTTAAGAAACAAATGAGTAATAGCAGTGAGCCATTAGAAATTGCGACATGTTGTTTCCAGTTTTGATTTCCATAAGGATTTATTTTGCATACAATTATGCCCTGATGTCACAAAATGCTATTAACGGATATGAAAATATTGTCATCAAAACCTCAACAACACGATGTGCCCTCAAACTTCATTTTATATCTTGCTGTGAGTTGCACACTGCATGTTAATGCAATTCATTGTGTGCACTAAATCTTAGTATATCAGCTCACATGGGATATACAAAATGTTAAAAAAGCTAAAAACAAAAGGAAAACTTTTCATATATAGAAGAGAAATGTCTTCTGTTCTGAAAAAATCAGAAACAACTGACTAAAACATCCTGATGGTTGTATTATAAATGAAAGCTTCTTTTGTTAGATAAAAGCTATAAAATCATTATCCACTTCGGATAAATGCATACTGCATGGTGAAAACTGGGAATGATGGTAGGATGTTCATGCAGTTTCACCAACCACTGAATTAATTTCATTAATTTATAAGAAAATTAATTAATTTTCACCAACCACTGAATTAATTCATTAATTAACCTTTTTAAAAAAGTCTGTCCTATGCCAAAGACAAAACACAACAGGAGCAGTCATTTCGTGTGACCAGTTTAGTATTCATCTGTAGTCAGATTTCCGTAATGTGACGTTGTCTTTCTCTATTCAAAAAGAAATGTCCAATAAATCACAATGAATAAAAGGGAGATGTTGCAGGAGTTCAGAATTACTCCCAGTTCAAATATGAAAATCATTAAACAAACCATGGAATGAGACTGCATTTGTCTCTAGTAAAAGTTCTAATAAATTAAAAACAAAACATTATATTTCTGAAGATTTGAATGAGAGTGAGAAAGAAAAAACGGAAGAAAACTTATTTAAAGAATTCAATAGACTATTCTAAGCAAAGAAAGATGTGCTTATTAGAATTCAAAAGTAAACTCACAGGTAATTATATTTATAGAGCTACATTATCATGTAAGAAAGCCAAGGAGTCATCAATGTTGTGATCATTTCTAGATGAGAAAACAGAAGCTGGGAGGTTAAATGACTTGTGGGAGCTGACTGTCCATTGGTGAAGGAGCAAGGATGGAAGTATAGGTCTTGCAACCAAGATATTGTCTCATTAAATACTAGCATATTAACAGGAATGATGCAGTAAAAAAGGTCTTTCCGCTTGTCATAGTATCACCCTGTTAACATACTGGTAACTTAAAAGTGCTCTAGAACATTTTTTCATGTGTCTGTTGGCTGCATAAATGTCTTCTTTTGAGAAGTGTCTATTCATATCCTTTGCCCACCTTTTGATGGTGTTGTTTGTTTTTTTGTTGTAAATTTAAGTTCCTAGAACATAAAGTATAATTTTTTAAAAAAAAGACATTTTCAGAAATAAAGTAAAAAAAAAAAAAAGAACAAAAGAAAAATAGTGTTCCTGGGAAGGAATTTGAGAATACATTAATTATCATAAATTGTTAGTTTTTTTCATTTCTGAAATATGGCCATCCTCTCTTGTGTGAACCTGGTTTCTGTCTATTGTCTACTCAGTTAAATAGCACCCATCTGACAAAAAAAGAAAAAAAGTGCTCTAGAGATGTCTAAATAATTTGAGTTTCAATTGCCTGGTAAGAGAACTGGGAATGTGATTCGGACTTCAGATTCCTAAGTTTTGCTTACTAAAGTAGTATATACCACATGGTCACAGTGTTTGCACCATTTATCTCATTTTTCTTATTGTTTCAGCAACGAAGCCATATATATACAGCCATTTAACATACTTCATTCAGGCTTTGTGCAGAGCAAGCAAACAAATAATAAGTAAAAACATTAATTATAAGGTTTTTACTACTATTAGGCCTGAAGAAAATATTATATTATATTGCCTTTTTTTCTCATGAATTAAAGGTTTTTGTAAAAGAGTATGAGTAGTAAAAAACATTATTGATCCATTTATAGTCAAAGTATATTTTACCTTAGCATTAATAAAGGATTAGATACCTTGGATGAGGTAAAGCATTATTTATTATTCTAGATCCATTTTAAATCTTTGTAGTTTAAGAACAAAAAATCAAGTAATAGTTCACATCAATACTAAAAGAAAGGTCTGCAACTTTTTAAATTAAAATTATTAGAAAACAAACTCATCCACTTTTCAGCTGATTTTTTTTTAGTTTCAGTTCTTTGTGTTAATAAAAAATAGTGTATTAAAATGACAAAGGAATGAAAAAGCCGTTCTGATTTAGAGTTACCACAATATGCAGTTGGTGATGCTTTGCACACAATTTAAAAATTGGTCAGAAATTATGCAGCTAAGAAATAGATAAAATGGAGTCGATAAAACCTATAGACAATGCTCTCTCTCACTCTGTCTCATCTGCAAGTTGAATACCTGGGTCATTTAACCTCCCAGCTTTTATATAATATATATATATATCCCATAAACCAGACAATTATAAAAAAAGTCAAGTAAAAGTTGATTTGTAGTAAAAATTGACCACAAAAAAATTCTCTTTAAAGTTTCTAGCACCACCTTCTAAATTCCAACATTAATGTATTTTCTTCTCAGTAATAATTTTATATGCCTGAAGAACTTATAGAAAGCATCTAGATGTATGATGTCCAGAACCTTGAGCTGTTGAGAATTATGTTCTCTATCATGCCATATTTGGTCTGCAATCTTAGAAGGTATTTATTTTCCTTTGTTTATTTACCTCTTCTTGTTGACATATTTATGTACTTGTCCTTTAATTTATGGACTATCTCATTTCATCTTGCACTTACATGTATCCATCCTACTTTTTGATAGAAAAAGACAAATGACTTTTATAATAATGATAATGAATAAGTCCAGGATAAAGACATTGGTTAAAGAAGCAATGTAATTCTACGAAAGATGTGGCTATTTCATCTGGTGTTAACAAAAAGTGACTCATCGATAAAAATAGGAACACTTAGAGATGTCTTTTCATTTTTATCAACTTTTATTGACATCTGCCTGTTAATATCCACTAAATATAGCATCCATTAAACATAGAATACATTTCTTTTTACTTTTTACAATTACTATTCCTGACAACAATATCATTTAGCATCTAGGAATAAACATTAGTTGTAAATGCCAAATACAAGATGGATTTTGACTGCCCATCTCCTGTTACTGTCTCTTTTGTCATTTCTAAATCTTTTGTCATTTTAAATCTACTTGTCAGTTTGCATTTAACATGCATTATAATTCATGTTAGCATTTGGGATGCTCCTTGAGGCACACAGTTATTTCCCTTCACTCGCTTTTGTGTTTTTACAGCTAAGATGCTTACTAATTTGGGGGCACCTTGGACCAAACACGAGATGTTATGGACTTTCCTTTTACTTCCGTTGAACAAAATCACTTTATTTGGCTTAAATATTTAAAATATATTTTCGAGAATAAAAATTATCACTTGTGTATACAGTGAACACTTGTATATACAGTAAAATTACTTTATTCAACTTAAATATTTAAAATATAGTTTTGATAATAAAAATTAGCACTTGTATATACAGCGAACAGCCTTGTAAACTTAAAGAGAAGTAAAAACAAGGACAAAATGCTCTCTGGTAAATATTAAATAAGTGTCATTGCATTCATTTCTTTTTTAAAAGGTGATATTTGAATGCCAACTCTACACTACTGAAAATACGGTGTCATAAGTACTGATCCTGACCAGAAAGAGCTTATTGTGTCATGGAGGCAAACATAATGACCTTACAACACTGAAAGGTACATTCAATTTTGGAGCTACTGTGTGTAATGGGTAATGAAAAATTCAAAAAAGGAATCCCTAATTTAATTTGAAAAGGTTAGGAAAAATTTCACAGAGAACATGACATCTGAACCTTTCAAAGAAATGTATGAGCTTGAGAAGAATACAGTACATTGAAAGTTAGAAATTCCAAGTAGAATTAAATAGTCATTGCCAATCTTAGAGGGCACCATGTGTTTATGAAAGTAAACACCTTCATTCAATTTGATTGTGACCTCTGGGGTGGCTACCCTGCTCAATGTTTCTTCTAAGTAGCCTATTGCCGCCTTTTATGTGGTACAGTTTGATTTCTCCTTGTGATTTGCTAGAGAACATGTTTGTTGAAGATGCAGATTAAAGTAACTGAGTTAAACATTATAAATTCATAAAATACTTATTTAGAATTGCATAACAGAGAGAAAGAAAGAAAGAATCTTTTTTTAAAACAGAGACATCATTGGATAAATGAAGCTAGTCACTGATATAAATTAAGAATATAATAGAATGTAATATTCTTAATGTTATGAGAATATGTAAATTAGAATTTTTATGGTTATAACAAATGACACAAAATGTTATGCTTGCGATTCCTTCTGAATCCTATTATGCATTGGAATTTCCTCTTTTGCATAGATTTTCTATCTTTTCAAATATTATCTCCACTTTTCCCTTATAAAATTCTTTTGTTGTGAGAGAGTAGAATAATCTGCCAATCAATGCATTGATATGGAAAAGGTCAAAAATTTTTCCATGAAAATGTTCAGTCATTGTGTTCTTTGTTCCTCAGATTCTTTTGAGCAACAACTAATTCAATTAAACCAACTCTAAAGCAGTGGATTGTCATAGATCATAACCTTTCAAAATGTCTGTGTGTTGTTCCTTAAATTCACCTTAGTTAGCATATTTTAATAGTATCACACAATGGAATATGATTAAGGAGTCTTGGGTTAAAAAAGCACGTTATGCCCCTGCCAATTACATAATAAAGGGAATGAGAAGGATGGCATTTCAAGACAGACAGAAATCAACATACTGAATAACACACAAACAGATCAAGAATTGATGGAGATTAAATACAAAAAGTGACAAATCAACCTAAAACGTTTATCATGTTGGCGTCGTGATTCACCTTTATTTCTTCAGATACATTTAAAAGGAAAGGAATGTTATTGAGTGAGTAAAATAATCTCGCATTTTAATGAACACAAGAAGCAAGAAAAACTAGTATCAGTATTTTAACTTCAAAACAGGTATATTTTCATTAGTGAATTATTTGGCACTTTAATTTGTTTCTACTAGTGGAAGATCATTTTTATCAGGGATCTATTATGTTAATTACATTTAGTGCTGGATTATCCTGAAATAAGTGGAGTTCCATAAGAAGACTGAAATGCTGTGAATACAATATTGGTTTGAAAACTTTTCTGAAGCCTATAGTACCTTATTTTCAGTATAGTTTGAACAACAAATTTTTAAATAGAAATTGTGTTTCTGAACTTTTGTGGTTGTAAAACTTTATAATCACAATTTCTAACTTAATGTAAGTTGTATAAATCACATAGGTGAGAATTCAATGATGCAGAAATTTTGGAAAATTGAAAGACATCTCTTATTCATAATTTTTTCAGTCAAATCCAAAATTTTGTAGTTCTATGTAGTTCTTCCCCAAATTTTACATATGGTTGTATACGCTTTGATATTTTAAATTAGACCTAGTAGATGTGTTATGTTTATTTAATAATACCCATGTTTTGATTTTTTTTACTGTAATAATTCAGCAATAAACATACTTCTTCTTAGAGTTTTTTCCCCATGTTTTGAATTATTTACTTAGAATTTGTTCTCAGAAGAAAGATTTGATGGGAACTGCTGTATAGATTTGATAGGAACTGCACCCCAATATTAAATAGGATGCAGTTACTTGCTATTTTCCTTTCAATCACATAATATTTTGATATATCTGTGATGACATTTGATTTATTTTATATGTGTATATGTATATTTTATTTATATTATATAATATAATACTATATATACAATATTTCGTATTTTATAATAATACATATGTATAAATATTATTTTATAATAAATATATATAAATTATATTGTTTTATAATAAATATATAATAGATATGTAGACACATATAAACTTCCATGCCTGGAGGAAACTTGGGCCTCCCGAGATGGTGACTCAGCTATGGAAAGCTGGCTGGAGTCTTAATCTGTCCTGCAGGTGTATATTAAATCAAGAATTGACCTGAGAAATTATAGGATTTAATTAGAAAAATAGATTGCAATCCATTAAATTTTTTTCTGCTGAAGTTTTCAGTCTAAGTTGTGTTCAGGGCAATGAAGTCTTGGATTTGCAAAAGTGACTGAGCATGTAAATCAAGTTGGTATCATGGCTTAACTATTTCTTAAGGTATGTTTATAAGAAAAGAAATACTATGGAGTAAGATTAGTTTCCTTTATTGAACACAAGAGGTAGGGAAAAATAGTATCAATATTTTTAACTGGATTATATTAATAATGGACTATATTAATTATGTAGTAATTTTTAACACATTAGAAAATAGCTATGACCCTTAACATAAATAACACACCTTTAATTCAATGGAAGTACCAACTTCTTTCCTACAGAACTCTGATAATTCAGAGAAACATGTGTTAAGTATAACAGATGTAGCAGGCCTACTTCTCAACTAACAGTTCTCTTTCCACTGACAATTTTCTAGCTTTAATCTGAAATTAACGGCCTCTTTTTGGAGAGCTAAATTTTTTATTTAGTGGAGAAAGTGACTTCTTTTCTAGAAAACCCTATCATTCAAAATGTATCGCCTCTTCAATAATGATATAAACCCAATATTTTCCTAGTAATTGAAATATTTCTTTTAATAAAAAAACTGACTGTCTTTTAACTCTTCTTTCAAAGTTGAGCTGTTAGGAAACTCTAAAATTGCTCTGTACCAGTACTCATTTTCTGGGGAAAAATCACATTTTCCTTGCTGAACTGTATTCAGAATCATCTGGAACAGCTGCAACTTTTGTATGAACTATTTAAATGCATTTTTTTTTCTGGCTTAATAATTAACAAATGATTTCTCTCTTGAAATTCTTAATTATAAAACTAATAAAGTTACTGTTTAAAATTTTCTGGTTATGGTTTCACACTTACCCATAAAATATAGTTGTCTCTGGTTACCAAATCACAAATATTATTTTTCTGAACAAGTATAATAACATTTTAACGACATACCCCTCCCTTTGGTGCACTAAATAAACACATATTAATGTTACCTTTAATAAAATAATTACCTTTAGTATTCATCAGCTTCTACGCTTTTGAAATGTAGAATAGAAAACAATGTTTTATAACTACATACATGGATAACCCATTTAAAAGATTAAAATATTTTTTAAAATGTCCCTACAGAAGGCATAAATGTTTAAATGATGCATTATTTATTCAAATATGTGTTCAACTATCTCTCATACAATTGCAAAAATTATTTTGCAGTTTAAATAATGATCAATTTTTTTCTAACTCTCAGAAATACTATTTTTAAGTCTTTCTGTGTACTGTGTTATAGGCATGCTTAAATCAATGGGCAACGTTTTCTTATTCCAAGAATGAAACTTGGTTTTTATTGTAAATAGATGAAAATTTTCCTGTGTTATTGGAGAAATTCAGATGAATGGTGCCTGTGGCTATAAGTATCTTAAATATAAAAATATTCCTCAAAACATATTTGTACCTTTTCATTCATGGTATCTGTTATTCTGAAAATTCTGTTTTATTTCTATACAAGTCTAATATTTACTAAACATTAAGTTGATATAAACATTTATGTTGCTTGTATAGGAAACTGTGGATCCTCACTATATAATGTAATTAACCTTCAAATGGATATTTTGTATGCAAAGTCATTTATTTAAATTTTAAACTGCCTCTTACTCTAGTAAAAACAATTTCTAAGAAATATATATAAAACATTTGCTTTCATAAGTATAAAACAAATCTTCATATTTACTTAATGAAGTAAAGAAGAATATCAAGCCAAAAATATTTTTTATGAAAAAAGCCCTGGAGAACTTGGAATATTTAGGTATGGAAGATATTTCAATACAAACAGTATGCAAATAAGGAGTAAGAAGAAGATAAAGGTCTCCAATTATCATCTGTTATGAATAGAAAATAAATAGATGGAGGTGTTAACTTCAATGATAAATACTGTATTTCTGACTGTCTAAGAAAAACTAGCTGTGTTTTAGCCCTATGTTTACCTGCCTTATGATTATGTGTATTCACTGCTTTTGTAATTTTGCACTCCAACCATATGTAAGTCAGATGTAAGGGAGTAGCTAACCTCACTTTGATCTTTAATTTTTTTTGACGTTGTGTTCTTGAGATTATTTTTTTTAATTCAAATTATCATCAGATAGAGTTCAAACATCTTGAATTTACATTTAGATAGCCTGACCAATATTAGGCTTGGTGATTGGCCTTGGAAACCCATACTCCCTATAATGTATTGGATATTATGTATAAAGTAAACTATCAGGAAGGAGGGAACATACGTAATGGCAAGTTGAAATAAATCATGTAGCATGATGACAGTATTTGTAAAAACAGCATCCTGCGTGTGACGCTCTTGTCATGCATATGTCTGATGTGGTTCTGGAGTGCATGATTGGTGAGCTAGCCGTGTCCCCTGTGTTTGGAGAGTAGTGAAGCATGACAGTCCATGTGCTATCGTAGCCTTTGTCTGTTATCCTTCATGACAGCGTGATAGCATGTCTGGTTTTAACCATTCCCCTGAAGTAAGGCTAAATGGTTGTGATGTTTTTCCAATTTCCCACCAACCAATTCTTTGGGAACTTCACTTTTATTAACCCCAAAGCCCTCTCCATTTGTTTCGTTCTCCCAAACAGTATCCAACTTTCAGAATTCAGCAAAATTGACGGGGCACAGCCTTCTACAATACACTTCTTTGTAAGATTTCCTTAAAAGCTTCAGCACTTAAGGAAAATCAATAGTGTTTGATGTGGTTTTGTGGCTTTCAGTCTCTTAAACATTACATTCAACTTGATCCATTGCTATCAGTAGTTTAGAGTTATAGTTCAGCCATCTAGAAAGTTTTGAGTGTCTTGGTCCGTCATCTGCCATGAATTCACCCACATTGACAAGGTTAATGAGTTTTAATTTTTATATATATAGGATATATATGTGTGTGTGTATATATATAGGATATATAGTATATATACATACACACACACACACACATTACAAATAAATAATGAGTATCAAAGAAATGCTCTATTATATATAGCCACAATATGAAATGGAAAGCTAGCTTATTTATTAACAAAGCTAGTATTATCAGAGTTTTCCAGAAAAACATAATCAATAGGATATGCATATAAATTGATGAAGATGTATTATAAAGAACTGACTCACACTATTATGGACTCCGGGAAGTCCAAAGTCTACAAGGTGGGTCAGCAAACTGGAGACCCAGGAAGAGCTGATGTTCCAGTCCAAAAGGCATTCTGCTGCAGAATCCACAAGAGCCAATGCTCCAGATTAAATACGAAGGCAATCTGCCAAAGAATTCTCCTTCGCTCCTGGCTGGGCAGTCTTTTTTTTCTATGGAGACTTTCAGCTGACCCGAAGTCCACTCACATTACGGAGAGCAATCTTCTTTACGCAAAGTCCACTAATTTAGATGTTTATCCTATCCAAAAAACACCCTTGCAGAAACACCCAGAATGAAGTTTGAACAAACATCTGAGCACCCTGTGTCCTAGCCAAGTTAACACATAAAATTAACCGTGATCAAGCTCATTTTGATGTTGGTGGAATTTAAAGAAACCTGGACATACTTGGTAAATAAGTGTCATGAACACACCACTAGAATAACTGTATGGAAACTGGGGCCCCTCAACAAAGGGAAACCACATTCCATCTCTGATGCTTCAGACATTGCTATGCCTACCCTTTGGAACTGATGCCAAAGAAGTCAATTGGCATGGGAACAAGCAGTTGTCCTATTATTTAAAAGTAAATACATAAATAAATGACTACCATGGTTCACAGAGAAGGCCATCATATTTATGTATGGGGTGGGCCAAAGTTTCTGAGTGTGATATGATGGACACATGCCTAGATTGCAGTAAGAGAAAGGTTTTCTTTCAGAAAACTATAGCACAAGATGATATTTATATGAGAGAAGGACAACATTCTCTCCAAGTGTATACTTAATATCTGTCCCCCTGAGAGTCCAGTTTGCATGTCTCAGTGCTCAGCAAAATAGATAGAGGATTGCCAGGCAGAATACAAGTGGAACCGGGCGGGTTACTCAAACCCGGGTTGTAGCAAGAATGAGGTAATGGTCACGTCTTATAACTGGGTACATTACACAAGCATTATAAAATTGAATTCGTGTGTATGTGTAAGAGAGTACTAAAAATTCAATGATGTCTTTATGTACTGGAATACCATCACTAACATGCAGTGAGGTATACCTACGCATGTGGGCATGGAAGCATCTCCGCATTATGTTTGGAGCTGTGAAAGAAAATTAATGTCATATTTGGTAAAAGGTAAAAGTAAAAAAATTCCTATATACCCCAAAATAATAATAATTTAAATTGTTTTCTTCGTCTTCAGAAATCATACAGATAAATTATTATATACTATTGCCATAAACGTTAACATTATAAATTCATAAAAAAGACATCAATCAATATCAAAATGATATTGACACAATTTTTATGATATGCAATTTTGAAGTGGCAAGTACAGAAACAATGTTACATAATTTAGGTTTATTGTTGTTGTTTTTATTGCTATATTTTGAGACGGAGTCTCATTCTGTCACCCAGGCTGGAGCGCAGTGGCCTGATGTTGGCTCACAGAAACCTGCATATCGTGGGTTCCAGCGATTCTCATACTTCAGCCTCCTGAGTAGCTGGGTCTACAAGTGTGCACCACCACACCTGGCTGATTTTTTGTATTTTTAATGGAGAGGGGGTTTCACCATGTTGGCCAGCCTTGTCTCGAATTCCTGGCCTCAAGTGTTCCACCTGTCTTGGCCTCCCAAAGTGCTGGGATTACAGGTGTCAGCCCCCATACCCAACCCATAATTTAGGTTTTGAAAGTCAGATTTCAAAATGTTTGACAAGTCGAGGAATAATTATTCATTTGCTGGACAATGTTTTAACAAAATAAGAAGTATGTTTTACTTGAATAGTGTTAGAACTTTGATAAATGTATGGTGAAATGGATGTAAAAATTTAGTTTAAAAGAACATTTTTTTTTTTCAAAAATTCTACTTTGAGTAGGTTAGAGCTTATATCATTGAACAAAAATTTTAATATAAATTATGTTATAATTTTCAAACAAAGAGAACATCAAATTGCACCTATTATACCTTGAAGTTTTATGTGACAATTTGTATTGATTGACAGATATGCAAAATCTATTATTAATATTCACCATTGCAATCATAGAACAAAAATCAATGGAACTTTGAAATCTAGATTTTTCAAACTTTCTTATTTCTTAGGATGTGTATAGTTGGTTATTTTGCTTAACTGCTTGAACTGTCAATAAACTAATCTGTTTAAAAAATACAAGAAAAAATTTATCTTTCATGTTTATATCTGGATATTTGTGAGGGCCTTAAATGATGAAAGGTAAAGGGTTTTGAAATATTGTGAAGAATTTTCATAATTAAAATTTGTATCCTTAGTAAGAACTAAAAATATGTGTCTATGCACCCTAACACATAATATATACTATTCACAGTCTGAATAAACATAAAGAAAAACAAAAACTTACCAAATGCCAATTACATGCCAATATTACTGGAAGCTCTTAGGACCTATCAACTCATTTAATCCTAAGAGCAATCCATTGTTTAGAGTACAATTTATTTCTTCAAATTATAGATGATAAAACTAACACTAAACATGTTGCAGAATAAACAGATGCCTAATTCATTACTTTCAGAAAGCCACGACACCAAGATTTAATCCCACTTATTTTATGAAAGTCATTGAAGCAGGAACTGATTTCTCTATAATACCCTCATAAATATATGACTTTGAAATACTCTAAAAATATTCCAGGTGTAAATTACTGCTTTTAATACTGTTGTTTAAGAAGCTGTAATTTTAAAAAATGTTTACTGAAAACTTACTAGGAAGGAACATTACAGGATAAAATATGAGTAAGAGATAATCTCTTTTCTGAAAAAGCTTAAAATCTTGTGACCATTACTACTTTTATTCAGATAATTCTTTCTCAAAAGCTTTAGATGAGTAATGCGTAATGTCTTATATTACCTTTTTGTTGTTTTGAGATTTAAGTAGGAAAACACTTGTCTAATCTTTTCATCAATGTTCTTAATTTACCTTTTCTACTTATTTGTGATATAACCTTAAAAAATTAATGTAATAATTTTACAGATCAGAAAGTATAATGCAAAATAACTAAATTATTTTTAAGCAATTATTTAAAATAATGTCTTTGAAAGGTAATACATGTCAGCATTAATAAATAATGTGATTTTTAAAAAACAAATCTGAGTTATTAAACATAACAAAATATAGTAAAAACAAAACAATGGATATCATTTTATTTTTGCTTTTTTAAAATTTACAACATAAATAAATATCAGGTTGAGTTTTTCACATACAACAGTTCTGGTCTATTTTAAAGAAACCGAAACAAGAAAAAATGCAAGGGACATTATTAAACAGTGGTTGTTCTATTTATAAAGTTGATTTAGATCCCACAGGAAATTGATCAATATCAGTCAATCTATGTTTTAATCCAGGACTACAAAGCATCACAAAATTAGAAACATTTGTACACCTACTTATATTTGCTTTCTTTGTACAAATATTGTCTTCTATTTAATAAACTATTTTCAAATTTGTCTATTATCTTAGTCTGATAAACTTACATACCCTTTGTATAAATTTCAAAATATTACTTTGCTTATTGTCAAGAAATTGCATGGAAGTGCTACTTGCCTGGGAAAGGAGGAAACAGCACATGAAAGTGTGTTCCAGTGAACTGCCTTACTGTATTCTAAGTTGGTTTTACTATATTACAGCACTTTGTTCACTCTTCAATTTTTCTTCACTTGCTGTTTTGTCACATTCCCTTTTTAAATACATGTCTCTTTTTATCCACATATTCAAGTGTATGCTATGTGTCTATTTGATTTGAACATCTGCTTTACATATTTCATGTAAGAATCCTGTAAGTACAAATTTAAAGAGTCTAACACTTGTTTTGTAGCTTAAAAGTAAATGTAAACTATCTTCTTGTTATAAATATAGTATTTTAAAACTTAACATTTGTCCATAAATCCCATTGTTTGGTTTATGATAACCTGAGAAGGCACAAGATGAATAAATCTTAGGAAATAGTCACATACTTTGTGAAATGTTCTCCATTCACAAGACCACAAGCAATTAAACACTGTGTTTTCAACCTATATATTTAATATTTCTATATTGGGGAAATTTGACTTAGTTTATCATTGAACTTCATATAGCAGTAGAAAATGACATTAAAATAGTATCATTTTATGGACCATACAAACTGTTATGTATCTATAAAAATTAAAAATAAAAACAAAAGCAAAAACAAAAAAAATAGAGATTGAAAAGAACTATGCATTATTAGGCACATATTTTTGGGGATTAGCTCACTCATCCCCTAAATGAACACCTATAACTACTGTGATGGCAATCACTTATTGGACTTTTCAAGAGTGACTTCTCTGTGAAAGAATGATAATGTTTTTCATCCAGTCCCTAAACTTGGAAAGAAAATTAAGTCAAATATTCACAAGTGCCAACTTCAAAGCAAGTTTTCCATGGTAACCGTACCTCAAAAGCCGGTGGTTGCAGATTTTTGCCAATTAGCAACTCCAAAGGGTGCTATTAGTTCCTTCAGAAACATAAGGGACATGGTTTTCATCTGTGACTGCTATTCCTCTTTTAGAGCTTGCCATGATAAAAGAGGGAGTACACAGCAGCATACCATTTAGTTCTTAATTATAATCATATAACTGGTTCTAACGAGAACAGTACATATTATGATGTAGTACTTTTCAATAAAGAATAATTGCCCTTGTTAAATCATCAGCATTAGCCCAGCAGACTGTGTTACACCAAATGCAAAAATCGAATCCACTTTTAACATCTAGATTATGCGCTTTTCTTAAATGTCTATCATCTAGGCTGTGAGCTAAAAATAAATGACACATACAAAATAAAAAGCTTTACTATGATGAACATGGCAACCTGGAATTGTCTAAGAATTATTCTTCATAACTAAACATTGACTACATATTTGAATTGCAATTACATGAATATTCAACTTCCAATTTTTTTCATTTCTATTAATTTTCCTGAAATCTTATGAGATATCTTCTACAGATGATATTCTGTATTATTAAGTCAACCATATTATAAAATTATTCTGATGTATTAGTAGATATGATTTTATGCAGCTGCAAGCAAACATAAAAATTTTTTAACTTAAAGGCATTGTGTCTCTTTATTATTAGCAAAATTTAAAAGCCGTTTGCTTGTTTATTATCAGCAAAAATTCCCATTCAGTCAAATGAAAAAAAATAATCACATTGTTATAGGAATAGCATTGGGGCATATTTAATGTCTTGGGCAACTCTGCAATAATAACAACTTAGACTTGAAAATATTAATGTTATTACAATGATGTATTATTATGGCATAGTTCTAAAATTAAGAAATTAAATAATTCTTACACTAGACTATTAATTGCAGATATTCAAAATTAAGGAGAAAATAATTTCAAAATATTTTTAAAATCTCCTTCAAAAATTAGATCTCTATTTCTTTACCAAATATAGTTTTCTACTAAACTGCTCCATAAAATAACATAAATAACCTAGATTGAATACCAGTTATGAAGAAGCTCTTTTAATATGAGTTTTCAACCCAACAAACTGTTACAAATGAAATATGTGGAAAAGGCCTATTAGTTTTCAAGTTATGCTTTAATTAAGGCACAAACAGCATTTTCATCACATCCAAGATAAGCAAAATCGGGGAGTGGCAATTTTCATTGCACACTTTCAGCATTTTTACACTATGATGTATATGTACAGATATGAAGCATGTATAATTTCCCTTTTCTTAGAAGGTTGTAACTATAAATTGCCTTTAAAATTATTTCTGAGGTTAGTGCTCATATAAATAGGTAACAGAGAGCACATAAATACCTCTGAGAAAAAAACATAGAAAAGATGTGAATAATAGGAGGAAAAAAACTGGGAAAAAAAATATTTTTCAAGAACTATCATGTGCCAAAAGGAAAGGTGCTGATGATGCTAGGAAATCTCATTATTCTGGAAAATCTATTGGGAGCATATAAAATATCAAATACACTATAATATGTTTTAAACAAACCTAAATTTACTATTTAAAGAATTTTGATATTTTTATAGTTTTATATGCTCTGCCTGTTACCTTTTCCCCAAAGAGAAAAGAGAATAGTGTCTTTTTTAACTGACAAGTAAAAATTGTATATTTTTATGGTGTTCAACATGCTGTTTTGATATACATATATGTTAAAGAATAGCTAAATCAAGATATTTCACAAATGTATTACTTCACATATTTATTTTGTTATGATAACACTTCACAGCTACACTTTTAGCAATTTTAAAATATATAATATATTGCCATTTCCTGTGGTTACTTTGACAAATAACAAATGTATTGAACTTACTTCCCCTGTCTAATTGAAATTTTGTGTCCTTTAGCCAACATCTCCACAATTCCAAAAGAGTATAGTCTTAAGAGAGTACCCCTATCTCAAGTAGACACAATATTGTATGGATTAAAACATACATACAAGTTCCTATGCCCAGAATGTTATTGCCTAGGTTATCTTCCAGGGTTTTATAGTTTTAGGTTTTACATTTAAACCTTTAATACATCTTGAATTGATTTTTGTGTATTGTATAAGGAAGGGGTCCAGGTTCCATCTTCTACATATGGCTAACCAGTCATCCTAGCACCATTTATTGAATAGGGAGAGCTTTCCTCATTGCTTCTTTTTGTCAGTTTTGTCAAAGATCAGATGGTTGTAGGTGTGTGGCCTTATTTCTGTGTTCTCTGTTCTGTTTCATTGGTCTATGTGTCTGTTTTTGTACCAGTACTATGCTGTTTTGGTTACTGCAGCTCTGTAGTATAGTTTGAAGTCAGGTAACATAATGTCTTTAGCTTTATTATTTTTGCTTAGGATTGCCTTGGCTATTTGGGTTCTTTTTGGTTGCAGATGAAACTTGATAGTTTTTTTTTTTTTTTTCTAGTTCTGTAAAGAATGTTCTTCATAGTTTGATAGGTACAGCATTGAATCTATAAATTGCTTTGGGCAGTATGGCCATTTTAATGATGTTGATTCTTCCAATACAAGAGCATAAAATGTTATTCTATTTGTTTATGTCATCTTTGATTTCTTTGAGCAGTATTTTGCAGTTCTCATTGTAGAGATCTTAAACCTCCCTGGTTAGCTGTATTCCTAGGTATTTTATTTTTGTTGCAGTTGTGAATGCGATTATCTTCTTGATTTGGCTCTCAGCTTGGCTCTTGTTGGTGTATAGGAATGCTCATGATTTTTGCATGTTGAGTTTGTATGCTGAAACTTTATTGAAGTTGTCAGCTGAAGGAGCTTTTAGGTCAAGACTATGGGGTTTTCTAAGTATAGAAACATGCCATCTGCAAACAAAAGTAGTCTGATTTTTCTCTCTTCATTTTTGGATGCCCTTTCTTTCTTTCTCTTGCCTGATTGGCCCGGCCATGGTATCCAATACTATATTGAAAAGGAGTGGTGAAAGAGGACATCCTTGCTTTGTGCCAGTTTTCAAGGGGAATGCTTCCAGTTTTTGCTCACTCAATCTAATGTTGGCCATGGGTTTGTCATAGAAGGCTCTTATTATTTTAAGGTATGTTCCTTCAATACATAGTAGATTGATAGTTTTTAAAAGGAAGCTATGTTGGATTCTATCAAAAGCCTTTTCTGAATCTATCTGAGATGATTACATGGCTTTTATTTTTAGTTCTATTTAGGAATGAATCACATTTATTGATTTGCATGTGTTGAACCAACCTTGCATCCCAGGCATAAAACCTACATGACCGTGATGGATTAGTTTTTCTATGTGCTGCTGGATTTGGTTTGCAAGTATTTTGTTGAGAATTTCTACATCAATGTTCATCAAGAATATTAGCCTGAAGTTTTTTTTCAGTGTTGTGTCTTTTCCAGGTTTTGGTATCAGGATAATGTTGGTCTCACAGAATGAGTTGGGGAGCATTTCTTGGTTATCAATTTTTTTCCTGTAGTTTCAGTAGGAGTGGTACCAGCTCCTCTTTGTACATCTGATAAAATTTGGCTGTGAATACATCTGATCCTGGACTTTTGGACTTTTTTTAGATCATCGGGCTATTTATTACAAATTCAATTTTGGAGCTCATTATTGGTTTGTTTAGGGAATCAATTTCTTCCTGGCTCACTCTTGGGAGACTGTGTATCTCCAGAAATTTATTTATGTCCTCCAAATTTTCTAGTTTGTGTGCATACAGGTGTTCATAGTAGTCCAGGCTGGCTATTTTTATTTCTGTGGGGTCAGTGGCAGCATCTCCATTGTCATTTCTAATTGTGTTGATTTGGATCTTCTCTCTTTTCTTCTTTATTAGTCTAGTAGTGGTCTATCTATCTTTTTTTTTTTTTTTTTTAAAAACCCTGAATTTGTTGATCCAGGCAATACTGTTCATCTAGGCAAGACCATTCTGGACAAAGGAATTGGCACAGATTTTATGATGAAGATGCCAAAAGCAGTCACGTCAAAATCAAAAATTGACAAGTATAATCTAATTAATGTTAAGAGCTTCTGCCCGGTGTGGTGGCTCACATCTGTAATCCCAGTAATTTGGGAGGCTGAAGCAGGCGGATCACCTGAGGTCGGAAGTTTGAGCTCAACCTGACCAACACGGAGAAGCCCCATCTCTACTAAAAATACGAAATTAGCAGAGCGTGGTAATACGTGCCTATAATCTCAGCTACTTGGGAGGCTGAGGCAGAAGAATTGCTTGAACCCGGGAGGTGGAGGTTTTGGTGAGCTGAGATCAAGCCATCATACTCCAGCATTGGCAACAAGAGCGAAATACCATCTCAAAAATAAATAAATAAATAAATAAATAAATAAGTCAAGAGCTTCTGCACAGCAAAGAAACTATCAACAGAGTAAATAAGCAACCAACAGAATGGGAGAAAATATTTGCAAACTGTGCATCTGACAAAGGTCTAACATCAAGGATTTATAAGGAGAAATGTATAAGAAGAAACAAATACAGAAGAACAAAACAACCCCATAAAAAAGTGGGCAAAAACCATGAACAGACATGTTTCAAAAGAAGACATACATGTGGCCAACAATCATATGAAAAAGAGCTCAAAATCACTGATCATTAGAAAAATGCAAATCATAGCCACAATGAGGTATCATCTCACACCAGTCAGAATGGCTATTACTAAAAAGTAACATGTTGATGAGGTTGTAGTGAAAAGGGAAGAATCATGATATTGGTGGGAGTAAAAATTAGTTCGACCACTGTTAAACGCAGTGTGACAATTCCTCAAAGAGCTAAAAACAGACGTACCAATTGACCCAGCAATCCCGTTACTGGGTATATGCCCAAAGGGGCATAAATCATTTTACTTTTATGGTAAAATGCACATGTATGCTCATTGCAGCACTTTTCACAACAGCAAAAACATAGAATCAACCTAAAAGCCCATCAATGGTAGACTAAATAAGGAAAATGTCATACATAAACATGATGGAATACTACGCAGGTATAAAAAATAATGAGATCCTGTCCTTTGCAGGGACATATATGGAGCAGGACACCATCATCCTTAGTAAACTAACACAGGAACAGAAAAACACTGCATGTTCATACTTATAAGTAGAAGCTAAATAATAAGATCACAGAGACACTAAGGGGAACAAAAGACACTGGAGTGTGCTTGAGGGTGGAGGGTGGCAGCAGGGAGAGGAACAGGAAAAATAGCTATGAAGTACTAGGCTTAGTACTTGGGTGACAAAATAAACTGTATGACAAACTCCTGTGACACAAGTTACCTAATATAACAAACCTGTGAACTCTTGAACCTAAAAGTTTAAAAAATAAGATGAAAATAAGTTCCATTAAAAAAGAATCTGCCATTACAGATTCATATTTATTTAGCTTTATTTGGCTTCAGTAAGAAAAATAAAACTATTTATTGCTCTTATAGCATAATAATCAGAATAGAATCTTCAATGGTGACCCTCTTTTTACCTTATGCATGATGGATGTTTAATTGTATAAAAGTTATTAAAGGATTTACCCTAAAGGTAAAGCAGGAGAAATTACATAAAAAGTAATTCTTTAAAAGTTCATTTTTACTTATAAGTGGGAGATGAACAATGAGAACACACGGACACAGGGAGGGGAACAATACACACTGGGGCCTGTCAGAAGAGGGAGAGCATTAGAGAGAGAGCTAATGCAGGCTGGGCTGAATACCTAGGGGATGGGCTGATAGGTGCAGCAAACCACCATGGCACATGGTTACCTATGTAACAAACCCCTGAACGTTAAATAAATAAACAAAAATAAAATTTAAGGAAAAAAAGTTCATTTTTACTAAAGTGTTCAGAATGGACTAAGCAGGTATGGGTGTAGGACAACAATTTAAACAGAAAATCCATTTAGGTGACAATTAGTATGTTAGATGGCTTTGTATTTTTCTAAGTAAGTAATCGTCCTGACTTTGACTAAATGGGTGCCATTGTGAAAGGAGATGAAGTGATAAATGTGATTGATATGTATGTGATGGTTAATTTTACGTATCCACTGGACTCAGAAATGCCCAGATTACTGTTAATACATTATTTGTAGGTGTGTTTATGAGAATATTTTCAGAAGAGACTAGCATTTGAATCAGTGGACTAAGTAAAGAAGATCCCTCCTCACCAATGGAGGTAGATACCATCCAATTCATTAAGAGCTGAAATAGAACAAAAAGGCAGAAGAAGATTAAATTTGCTGTCTCTCTTCTGGGGATGAGACATCACATGCCCTGGGACATTGGACTCCTGGTTCTCAGACTTCCAGATTCTAGGATTTACACCAGAGGACTCCCTCTATTGATTCCCTATCCTTCAGACTGAGATAGAATAACACAACCAAACTTCCTGATTCTCCAACTTGCAGACAGCAGATGGTGAGATTTCTCAGCCTTGATAATCTTGTCAGAAAATTCTTGTAATAAATATGAATAATAAATATACATTGGTTCTGTTTCTCTGGTAAACCCTAACTAACACAATTTATGAACTAGATAGAATAGAATTGAGTATTAATTGGATGGGGTGCAGAAAAAGAGATTAGAAAGAGCTAGATATATGCTCCTAATTTTCTACAATTAAAAATAGGTGGTTCTTGTATTTTGATAGGAATTGCATAGAATCTATAAATTGCTTTGGGTGATTTGGTCATTTTAACAATATTAACCTTCCAATCCATGAACATAAAATATATTTCCACTTTTTTTGTGTCCCCTTCTATTTATTTCATGAGAATTTTATCATTTTCCCTGTATAGATTTTTCACTTTTTTAATCAGATTGATGCTAGGCATTTTTTATTTTTGTAGCTATTATAAATGGGATTACTTTTGTAATTTCTTTATATTGTTTCCTGTTGGCATATATAAATGCTGCTGATTTTTGTATGTTGACTTTGTATACTGCAACTTTACTGAATTTGTTTATCAGTTCTAAGAGTTTTTTGTAGAGTTTTTAGGTATTTTTAGTTATAAGATTATGTCATCTGCAAAGAAGGCTAATTTGACTTCTTTGGTTCCAATTTGGATGGCTTTTACTTATTTATTTTGCCTACCTGATCTGGCCAGGACTTCTAGTACTATATTGAATAACAGCAATGAAAGTGGGCATCCTTGACATTCTTCATAGAAGTAGAAAAAATCCAAAATTTATGTCAAATCACCAAAGATCCTAAATAGCTAAAGCAAATCTTGAGCAAAAAGAACAAAGCTGAAGCATCATACAATCTAACATCAAACTTTATTACAAAGTTGTCATAACCAAAACAGCATTGTACTTGCATAAAAACAGACACAAAGACCAATGGAACAAAAATAGAACAACCAACTCCTCTTCAACAAAGGTGCCAAGAACTGACAAAGGAATGTACTAGTCTGTTCTCATGTTGCTAATGAAGACATAACCAAGACTGAGTAATTTATAAAGGAAAGATGTTTAATTGACTCACAGTTCCACATGGCTGGAAAGGCCTCACAATCGTGGTGGAAGGTGAATGAGGAGCAAAGTCACGTCTTACATGAAGGCGAGCAAGAGAGTTTGTGTAGGGGAACTCCCATTTACGAAACCATCAGATTTCATAAAACTTATTCACTATCACAAGAACAGTATAGGAGAAACCACCCCATGATTCAATTATCTCCACTTGTCTCTGCCCTTGACATGTAAGGATTGTTACAATTTAAGGTGAGATTTGGGTGGCAACACAGAGCCAAACCATATCATGGGGAAAAAAAAAATAGTACTGGGAAAACAGAATAACTATATGCAGAAGAATAAAACTAGACCCCTATTTCCCAACATACACAAAAAACAAGTCAAAATAGGTTAAAGACTTGAATCTAAGACCTTAAACTATGAAACTACTACACAAAAAAAAAAGACTGGAGAAATGCTTCAGGAGATCAGTCTGGCCAAGAATTTGTTGTAGAAGGCCTCAAAATCACAGGCAATCAGAACGAAAATAGACAATTGAGACTACGTCAAGGTAACAAGCTTCTGCATAGCAAGGGAGTAATAAATAAAGTAAAGAGACAACCCACAGAATAGGAGAAATACTTGCAACCTATTTGTCTGATAAAGCATCAATAACCAAAATATACAAGAAACTGAAAAAATTAAATAGCAAAAAATAATAATAATAATAATATAATTTAAAAATGGGTAAAATATCTAAACAGACATCTCTGAAAAATATACAAATAGCCAACAGGTCTATGGAAAAAAAAAGCTCAATATCACTAATCATCAAAAAAATGCAAATCAAAACTACAATGTGATATCATCTCTCATTTAAGATGTCTTGTATCAAAAAGGCAGGCAATAACAGATTCCGGTTGAGAATGTATAGAAAGAAGAACTCGTATACACTGCTGGTGGGAATGTATAAATATAGCCACTATGGAGAACAGTACAGAAGTTCATCGAAAATTAAAAATGGAACTTCTATATGACCTAGCAATTCCACTACTGGGTATATATACAACGGAAAGAAAATCAATATAACAAAGATATATCTTCACTTCCATGTTCATTGCAGTATTAGTACTATTCACAATAGCCAAGATATAAAATCACCCTAAGTGGCCGTCAAAAGATGAATGGATAAGGAAAATGGGGCATACATACACAATGGAATATTTTTCAGCCATAAAAATGAAAAAAAATCTTTCATTTGCAGGAATATGGATGGAACTGGAGGCTATTATGTTAAGTAAAATAAGCCGAGCACAGAAAGACAGATGTGGCATTCATATATGGCAGGTAGAAAAGTGGATCTCACGAAGGTAAAGAAGATTGTTGTCTACCAAAGCCCTGGAATAGGAGAGGAGAGGAGGGATGAAAGAAAAAAACAAGAAAAGAAATTGATTTATGGCCACTGAACTGTAAATTTAAAATTGGCAAAGATGGTAAATTGTATATAAATATTATACCTCAATGAAAAAATTAAAAAAAATATGGTCCTGCAATTTATTCATATAATCATTGGTAGAGATAAGGCCGTAAAAGTAACCTGAGTATTTTTTGAGTTTGTATAAAGTGAATTGAAGATCATTATGGGTCATGACATGGAAATATTAATCTCATCAATGAAAATGTAAACCTGAAGGCGGTGACTGAATTAACTAAAAGTCCATTTTGCTAAGAACAGCTGAGAGATTATTTTGCTAAGAAATTCTCTGTGGATAATGGAGAATCACGTTAATAAGCCAAAACAATGTTTTTACTGAAACTAGTCTCTCTCATTAAGTAGCAGAGAGTACATTACAAATCATTTCTCAGTCATGGAAGCAAAGGTCAGAACAAAATATGTTGAGCCATGAATAACAATAATGGAATGAAGACATTGCCAATAACAACAAAGGAACATGAACTCTGTATGTATTTTGTCTTTTCTTTTGTTGATGATGCTTTTTTTAGATCAGGCTCAAACTGCTTTAATATGTAGGAAACCTGTAATTACTTTAATGAGGAAGAGTTGTTAAAGAATTGAAGTTGAGAATTCTAAAGAAGGGACTGCCCAAAGCACCACTGTACTTGAGAAAGTAACAAAATCAAAAGCATGAGCAGGTGCAAGACAGATTTTAGTTTGAGTAACAGATGCTAAAATGTTTTTATTAAATGTCTTCATTTTGTTCTCAGAAGTTGAAGACAAAGTCATCTTTAAGAGGAAGAAGATATGCAAGAAGTTTTGAGAAGAATGGAGATTACTTATTATAGCCACTTTAAAGATTCATTTATATATATGAAAAGGAATAAAATATTATAATTGCAATGTTATATTTAGATTCCAGGGAGGAGTCTGGATCATTACTTTATATTGCTACAAATCTTCCTAGATCTGCAGTTTTCCTAAGCTGTGTTTGAGAATAAAATGGATACCACACTCCTCAGTGCCAAGTTGTAGAATTATTCCTGCCCCCAGCTCTTATGCACTGGGGCAGAATTTTGGCCCAGAATAGGCATAGCAGAAAGCTCACAGTTATGCCCTAGAAGACTGTCTTTATTTGGAAAAGAACATGCAGAAATGTGTGCTGTAGAGTATTGTCAAAATAACTCCATGATATTCATAGAAATAAGCACAAGTAATAGAGCAGTCAGAACTGTAACAGAAAGAACCAGGGAAAGAAACCGATAAGAAGAGCCTTCCTGGGACCCTCCTAAATGCCCTAATCCAATCCTGGAAGTTAGGGAGGTTTTTCATGCACAAGGCTATATTCATTCAGGAGCGATCAGAGGAGGACAGACTTAATATATTCCTCGTGGTACACACAGATCCATCAACAGGGGACAGGATGCTCAATGGCAAGAAGAGCATAGAGATAAACACACAATTAAACATTGGCTGAACAGTAAGCTACCCTGACCCAAAGGTAACATCTAGGAATCCAAGATTAAACATAAAATTGCATTTCCTTTTAAAAGTCCAGAAAACTGTGTGGATGCTTCAGTCTGTGCCCTATCAGGAGTGATCAAGGAGGAAAAACCTAACTTATTGTGAAGCAAAAACATAAATTCCTTGAACTCTGACAGCAAATTTCAAGAGACACATAAATTAAATAGCAAAGAGTAAATTTACATGAGCAAAGAATCTGAAGCCCAGCCACTGTTGTAATCCAAATGTTTGCATTCTCCCAAAATTCATGTTAAAATCTTAATCTTCAAGGTGATGCTGCTAGGGGTGAGGCCTTTTGGAGATGATTATGTCCTGAGGGAAGAACTCTGATGAATGAGATTAGTGCTCTTATAAAACAAGCTTCAGGGAGCTCGTTCACCCCTTTCACCATGTATGGACACAGTAAGAAGATGCTGCTCTATAAGTTAAGAACTGGGATTTTACCGGACACTGCATCTGATAGCACCTTGTTCTTCGACTTTCCAGCCTTTAGAGCTGTGAAAATAAATTTATGCTGTTTAAAGCCACACCGTTTATGGTATTTTGTAATAGCAGCCCAAACAGAATAAGACAACCTTTGTCCAGTAAGTGGCTTACGTTAACCCAGGTAAGAA
The DNA here is from genome assembly GCF_000951045.1 of Mandrillus leucophaeus. NCBI lineage: Eukaryota > Metazoa > Chordata > Mammalia > Primates > Cercopithecidae > Mandrillus > Mandrillus leucophaeus. Next base: position 60,083 of record NW_012105575.1, read on the forward strand.
ACTTAGGTAGCCAGAGAAAAAGTTGAAAACAAAACAAAAAAAATCTTAGCAGCAACATCAGAGGCTGCGCAGCGCAAAAAGAATAAATATCACAGAATTAGTTCAGAGAAGTCACTAAACAAATAACTAATGAAGAAAACCACCACCAGCAATGGTGGTAGTGGTGGTGGGTAGTGTGTAACTATTCAGAGTTGCTACAATATATTATTTTAAATAATACAGTCCTGTTTTCTGCAAAAACCTTAGGATACATGGAAAGAAATGTGAACTATGACCACATGTACTAGGTGAGGCAGAGATCAGTCAGTAGGATATGGCTTTCAAGGAGCTGAGATGCTGAATACAGAAAAAAAAGAAGTAAAAGAGACCATGTCTAAAAAATTAAATAGAGATATGATGACAATATCTCATCAAATCCATATAAAAAACTATAAAAATGAACCAAATGGAAATCTGAAATAGACATGTACAATAACCAAAATGAAAATTCACCAGAGATTCAACAGTAGATTCAAGCTCTAGGAAAAACATAGTGAACTTGAGAATAGATCAATATATTTTTCACAATCTAAAGAAAAGAAAGGGGCCAGGAGGGGTGACTCATGCATGTAATCCCAGCGCTTTGGGAGGATGAGATGGGCGGATCACTTGAGGCCAGGAGTTCGAGACTAGCATGGCCAATAAGGTGAAACCCTGTCTCTACAAAACGTGCAAAAATTACCTGGGCATGGTGGTGCACACCTGTAGTCCCAGCTACTCAGGAGGCTGAGGAATGAGAATTGCTTGATCCCAGGAGGTGGGGGAGGTTGCAGTGAGCCAAGATCATGGCACTACACTCCAGCCTGTGCAACAGAGCAAGACTCTGTCTCAAATAATAATAATTAATAATAATAATAAACATAAAGAAAAGAAAAGAGAGAAAATGAAATGAAAATATACAGAGGCTAGGAAAAATGTGAGGTTACATTAAATGTAGCAGCATACATATAATGAGATTTCCAGAGAAGAATATAGAAATAGAGAAATAGGAAGTTTATGCAGAGAACTAAAAGCTGAAAACTTTACAAATTTTATGAAAAAGTGTATTGCTGACATTTAACAAGATCAATCAGCTCCTATTAGGCTAAATACAAAGTGACCCACAAAAAAGACACATAATAATCAAAAACATGAAAGCCAAAGGTAAAATCATGAAAACAGCAAGAGAAGATGCATTATGAAAAAAGAAACCCCAATAGGATTAATAGTTATCCCGTCATCTGAAACTATACAGGACAAATGACACTGGTGTGATATATTTAAATTGCCAAAAAACAAAAACAAAAACAAAAAACCCTAAACCAACACTGTCAGACAGGAATCATATAGCCAGCTAGACAGTATTTCAAAAATGAAGCAATAGTCAAGACATTCCAAGATAAACCAAAGCCAAAATAAATTGTAACTAGCAAATCTACTTTAAAGAAATACTAAAGGATGGTGCTGTGGATTGGACTGTGTTTCGGAAATATTTACGTGCCTCACTCCTAACCCTTAATGTTACTATATGTGAAGATAGCCCCTTCAGGAGGTAAGGAAGGTTAAATGAGGCCATAAAGGTGGGACCTTGATCAGATAAAACGGGTTGTCGTAAGAAAAGAGGAGGAGTGAGGGATTTCTCTCCCCAAGCAGCCATCTTCAAGCCAGCAAGAGCCCTTTTCTAAAGCCAAAACCTGATGCAACCTTGATTTTGGACTCTTCATCCTCCAAAACTGTGAGAAAATAAATTTCTGATGGCTAAGCCATGTAGTCTGTGGTATTTTGTTACAACAGGCCAAGAAGACCAATAAAATTTGGCACTGAAGAATTGGGATGCTGTTATTAAAAGTACCTAAACAATGAGGAAGTGACATTGGAACTGGGAGGCGACCAGAGGCTGAAAGTGTTTTGAGGTCGATGCTAGAACAAAAGCTTGGATTTCCAGAAGTACTTTTTGGTATAAATATGCACATTAAAAGGTGATTCAAGCGAGGGCTCAAGAAGAAAAGAGGAAAGCTATAGAGAAAGCCTTTATCGTTTTAGAGAATACATATATTTTCATGAACAGAATATTTATAGAAATATGGACGTTAAAGACAGTTCTGTTAAAATTTCAGACAAAAATGAGAAACGTGTTATTGGAAACTGAAGGAAAGGTGATCTGTGTTATAAAGTTGCAAAGAACGTGGCTGAATTGTGTTCTATCCTTTCATGGAAGGTAGAACTTGTGAGAGAAGAAACTGGATATTTAGCTAAAGATATTTTGAAGCAAAGTGTTGAAGGAATGACTTGCTTTTTCCTGACTACCAACAACAACAACAAGTCAATTATATCAAAGGATTGACTCTCAGGCCTAATTTCCTCCTGTGCATAATAGGAAAGATTGCCTGCCTAATTGAGCTGTTGTCAGACTAATTAAGTAACTAAGTTCAACTTCAAATTCATTTTGAACAAGGCAAAATATGAGTCCAGTACCACACACAACATAGCATGCAGAAATGACACTCATATTTATTGAAAGTTTAATAGGTGGAGGTGTCTGTGCTAAATAATTCCAAAGAGATTATCACCCAGCTTTACAGGCAGAATGCTATTAGTCCCTACAAAAGCTGCATGATTCTAGGGAAAGCAAAGAATAAATAAACCCCAAACACACACACACACACACACACACACACACAGCAACTTTTATAAGTCACACGAATGTTCACATTCTGGGCAGGACGTGAGAAATCAAAATTGAGGAAAACATTCCCCCTTACCCTACAAAACTTTTATGTTATACGCAGACTACTTCTAACAAAGATTTTTAATTATGTCTCAAAAGTAACCCAGGACTTAGAGACAAAAATACTGGCTTCATATTCCTACTTTACCTATTGGTCAAGTGGTTTCTTGAACTTTACTGCTCACTGCTTAATGGAGGCTGATAATAAGAATATTGACCATATTATATGGTGGTTGTGAAACCTTAATGAAATAATACACATGGCTACTCTGTATCTGGTAAATTACTATGCTGCACAGGATAGTAGTCGTCACCATAGCAGTTGGAGTAGTTGCTTTGCAGTAATATAGTGGTGGTGATATAAAGATTTTAAGTCTTAAAATAAAAATATAAAGCAAGACTAAAAACCCATACAGGGTTGAAGAGACCAAGGCTAATAGTATGTTTAGTTTCATTCTGGCCTCCCTGGTAACCAAAAAAAAAGTAATGTTGAATCTCACTTATAAAATTCAACTAAAGATAGGAAAACGTTTTCTGATGCTAAGCTCAATGCAATTTACATAGGTTTTTAAAATTAGAGTTAATGATGCACAACATAAAGGACAATGTCTTCAACTATAGTTTTTCAGAATATACATAATTCTTATGAATACTTTTTATGATAATCTGTAACAAAAACTCATGTCAAACATGAAAACATTGCTTTATAAAAGCCTTTCTCTGAGGACTAAACTGCTGAGATTTAGGAATATAATTTTCTGATGAAGATTTTCAGTTTTTTTATTATTATTATTGAGCTCTTCTGGTACCTCAGAAGTGGGACCAGCATGTTGCATGCATTATCCCTAATCTTTATGATTTCTTCCAAGGTAGGATTATTGTTCCCTTTTTCTACAGTTAGTAGGTGGTAAAAACATCACACCCTTGCCATTAAACAAGAGAATCTTAAACTTTTGACACATGGGTTAGTTTTATATGAATGACCAGTATGATCCTTAGCCTGTCTTTTTCAAATATTAATGACTTACAGGCAGGCTTTGGAGAAAAACTAGATAAAAGAAAGTTCAAGGTTCATTCCCTGGTGAGTGTCCAGGGATCAGACACTCTCTTCTAATTAAATGGAGATTCTACAGCTTCTTTTTTTGCTTCTGTCTTACTCAACTTTGATCATTTGATGATATGAACTATAGTTCCTATTTTAGAAAGAAAATTTAAACAGTTATATTTAATAATATTATGTACACTTCTTTTGTTTTTTCAAAGTGATGAGTTACATCTCTGCATCTTCAAATGTTTTTCTTCTACATATACACACACCTGAAAAACTAAAAATATACTCTAGCTCCCAGGACTATAGGAAAATCAGAGATAAAATAAGGGTGATTCAGTAGTTTATCAATCAAAATACAATTGGCCTACATTTCTCCCCTTCCTTGCCTTCCTGTAGATCTGTGAATCTATGTTTTGTTACCAAGTAAGAGTGCTTCTTTCCTCCCTGTACATATCTCCAAGAAAGCGGGGGAAAGCCATGCTAATGATTTTTAACTAAGTATCCGGAGATGCTAACTCCCAAGTGCAATGCAATGTATGTACAGTGAGTGTGCCCTTCTCCAAAACTCTCTGAGGTTGTGTTTGTTTTTTTGTTAAAGTTAAAGTTTTTCTTTTTAAAGTTTTCTTGTTAAAGTTCTCATCCTTTACCGAAGGTTGATTATTTTCTTCCAGGAAGATCTATGTGAATTGAACTCTGGTTACATCCCTTCAAAAAGCTTGACTTTCCTTTTGTGGAACATATCCTGAGTTGGAATAAGGCTCCATTAAATAACAAGTAATACACAGCTATCTTTGCATAAATGGTAGGAAGCAACCAAACTTTCTAGTTATGGCCTCTTCCTCCTTAGAGGTTCTATAATTTGGATGTCTCTACTGAGCTGGGAAAATGAAGCCATGTAAGACTTGACCCTTGTTGATTCATAGAGTTTCTTTGGAATTTTTAGGTGCTCTGTGGTGGTTAATGCTGAGTATCAACCTGATTGGATTGAAGGATACAAAGTATTGTTCCTTTGGGCGTCTGTGAAGGTGTTGCCAGTCAGTAGACTGGGAAAGGCAGGCCCACCCTCAGTCTGGGTGGGCACCATCTGACCATCTGCCATTGTGGGTAGAATAAAAGCCGACAGAGGAACGCGGACAGCCTTGACTGGCTAACTCTTCCAGCCTCCATCTTTCTCCTGTGCTGGATGCTTCCTGCTCTGGAACATCAGACTCCAAGTTCTTCAGTTTTTGGACTTTTGGACCTACACCAGTGGTTTGCCAGGGGCTCTCAGGCCTTCGGCCACAGACTGAAGGCTGCACTGTCAGCTTCCCGACTTTTGAGGTTTTAGGACTGAGACTGATCCACCACTGACGTCCTTGCTCCTCAGCTTGCAGACGGCCTATTGTGGGACTTTATCTTGTGATCATGTGAGTCAATACTTCCTAATAAACTCCCTTTCATATATGTGTGTGTGTGTGTGTATATATATATATATATATGTATATCTGCTATGAATCCTGTCCTTCTAGAGAACCCTGACTAATATAGGCCCTAATATATATTTTATATCTATGTGATTCATGTGTTCTCCTTATGGATACTGCTTGTTTCAAACTGTTTTTGTTTTTGTTTTTGTTTTTTTTTCTCATATCAACTAAGTTAAAAAGAATCCAATGCTGCTGTTAGCTGACAACTTGATTCATTACATGTGTAGATCTGTATAGTATTTTTTTTTTAAGATTTTAGACTTTGGTATAAGCAGGGCCAAGTGGAAAAATAAAATAAGTTACTTTTTGTTCAAAAATTAAGAATTTTAACAAAGCAAAAGCAGAACATTAAACCAAGAGCAGCGCCCTGTCGGCCTGCACAGGTTACACGTCTCGGAGGCAAGCCCTGGTGTCTGTCTTTGACTGTGTCTCCTAAAAGCAAAGCCTGAGGTTGGGAATCAGATTCAAGTGATTTATTAGAAGGAGTGTCCTTTAGAAAGGGTATTTGAAGGAAAGAAGAAGTAGAGGGAAAAGCTAATCAAAAATGTGGTCTCAACTGAATACTAAACTCTAGCTAATCTCACAGGGAAAGCTCTGCAGCAAAAATCTTTCAGAGTTAGTCAAATCTTGGGAAAAGAAAGCCAGAGTTACATTCACCTAATTATGGGTAATTCTCCAGATACGGGGTAACACTCACAGCAGCTGTAAATCTGGTGAAAAGGCTGGTAAAAGGGATCTGGGTCGGCAACAACATCTTCCACCACAGTCCCTGCCTTTAACTCTGTGGTACTCACACGTCTTGTAATCCAATATATCATCAGACTAAAGCATGGTGCAACAAGAAATGTAACAGTTTGGCAATGCATGGATCATCGCCCAGTAGGATCAGTGTAGGTTCTTACGCAAATTCAACTTCTTACAGAGTGGTTTTAAAAATCATATCGCCCAATCCTCATTGTTGTTTTCTAAGAATTATCTCTAGAACTCAGATCATTTAAACTCTTCAAATAAATTAACAAGATTACATTTGACTGTTTGTTTCATTATAAAACACCCAAATCTACAAGGTGTATTCATGCTTTCTATCGTGCTTTATCAACGTGCATCTCATTACAGACTACCGGTATTTCTGAAATCACAAATGGCTTCTGAGAATACATCTCATCTCTGCACATCGCCTTTTTTTTACAGTGTTATACCCATTGTTTCAAGATGAATTGCCTCTAATTCAAGTACTGGGCATTTTAGCAGACACTGTTGCAATTACGTGTTGTAAGAGGATTCACTGATATTCTAGAAGGACCCACCAGTATGAAGTAGATGTGACTATCAATCCATCAGAGTGTGAGAAATGTAGCTCTTACCTTTCAGAGGCAAACATTGGTTTCTATTTGCAGTTCCACTTCCACTTAGTGGCCACAAATTCATTTCAGTCAATTCAAGATTATCTCTGTCAGAGCAACCTCCTTCCCCAGTGACTTTCCCACATGGAGGGGAGAAGGTGAAGGGCCTTTTATTAAATTCTGTCAACAGCATCAACCAATGGGAAACACTTGTTTATAGCTAGTGCCAGTACCCAACTGCAAGTAGACCATTGTTCCGCCTACCTCTCCTCAAACACAAGGCCTCATGTAGGTGATTTCTACACAAGACCTGTCCAGCTTCACTTTTTCCAAATATAGATTTTAGCCATGTGCCCACACCATATCCCTTTGGCATCTATTAGTCTGTTTTCGAACATAGATACTCACTCTGACAACTCCTTTCCAACCTCTGGCTCCTAACTTCTACTCCTCTCCTCCATTAATCTGCCTTGGACTTTTTTCAAAGCCATGAGCTTGAACAATCTATGAGACAGAAGTTTGTGGTCATTTAATTTTCCAGTGGTAATAATCAACAAATAAGCATTATTACCAAGGTTTATTATTAAAACAAGAGTCAGTGTATAAATACCTAAATACTAAATGCTCTCACTTTTTAGAATGACAATTCTGAGGTGCATTCTACAAGGTTCTTTGGATTGGCGGGGGGTGTGTGTTGTCGGTCAAGATGCTAAGAGTAGTAACCAAATCAATTATATAGCCTTTATTGTTTTTTATTCTTATCCTCTCTCATTCTTCCCACTCCTTCATTTCTGCTTGTTAGAATATCTTCTCATGTCCACTGCTTCTAGCTTCTATAAAAGTCCTTGTCTCAAACCTTATGTTAGAGGAACTCAAATAAAGATAGTTTCTACTTAAAATGGTCCTAGAAAATAGAGCCCTCTGAAAAACTAATCAGATATGACAAAGACCATACTTCAGAGGACAGGCAGAGGAGTAAGATGATAAATGTGATGGCAACATGAGAGTAGATTGAATCCTCCAGACTGGTCAAAGTGTCCCTCACTCTTCTAAACAATACAAAACTCTGCTTTGCTGGAATACATGCTAAGATACCAACTACATCAGACGTTTTACAAAATTATAAGTCATCTCCTCAAATTCACCCATATTTCCCCTTATTAACTCCAAAGATAAATGAGGTCAGCAGCATAGTCCAAGGAAGGAATTATAGTGTCTAATATTAAAGGAAATATTATATTTAATAAAGGAATTAGAGAATGTGTTCCAGCAAGAACTGGAAAAATGCAACTGGGAATAGATCTTGAGGAAGCAGAATGCTGGTAGGGAAAAATATATCAGGGGATATTGTTGACTTTCAAGTCTCATTTAACAGCTCAGTATTAAACATCCTAGCAATGGCACTTAGCAATGAACCCAAAGATGATGCTCTTAATTATTACGGGATAACTTCCTGAAGCTTGGATATGACAATGGCTGCAGCTTGGTGGACAGTTTCTGGGCATGCTGCTCACATATCACCTCAAATACTTTCACAACTTACACTTTTGTATCTCGGGGCTTGTCTTGGAAGCCATGAGCGCCGACTCACACCAGGTGAAGGGCAACCTCAACGTGTAAGTTAATTCCCATGTCTGGGAACAACATTCAACCAATAAGGAAAGATTCATTGCTAACGAAATTCTCCCGTTTCCCAGCCTTCAAAGACATAATCTCGAAGCACATTATGTAAGTTTCTCAGAAAATGCCACAGGTACTAAACCCCAGTTACTATAGAACGACCAGTTCAACAACATACACTTTCCTAGCTTTCCCTCATTTCCACTTTTACTTTCTTATTTAGGCTGTCATTATCCAAAGAGCATATCTGTACTCAAGTCCTTGAATTAGGCTCTGCATTGGCAGAAATTAAATAGATCAGAAATGCAATGTATCTCTATGAGAGCAATGCTTACCTAAAGGTCATGTATAGTAAAATCTACCACATAAATATTTTCAAACCTTTAATATAAATTGATCATTTTCCCCCCAACAAGTAGTCAGAATCAAAAGTGTGATCAAAGGAAGATTGATTTTAAAGGATCTGTTGGAGTGATAAAATTTTCTGAACCTGGATAATGGTGATCATTGTACAACTTGATAAATTACTGAAAATTATTGAAATATACAATGGAAGTAGATAAATCTTATGGAATATAAACTAGGTCTCAATAGAGTAGTTAAAATTCAAGTAAAAGCCCACAAAGGGGAACAATAGTTTAAAAGCATATTAGATAAAGCATCAAAACAGAATGTCTCCCTCAGATTTTCCTCAGGACTCTTGTTTTATTACAATAGGATTTCTTAAACTGAGATCAGAGGACGTCAGTGATCTTTAGACGTTCTCTTATCCCAAAGGCTAATGTAATTACGGTTTGGGAGACTTTCTTTGTCATCTCTGCCATTTGACCTGGGAAATCTAAAAGGAAAATGTCTCTATTGTGCCTTAAGTAGGCAGACACAATAGAATTCAGAAGCACGACTATAGATAAGTGGCAACATTCTTTTCCTGAGTTACGGAAAAGGAAATGACCAGATTCAGGGAGAAGCGTTAGTGCAAAACCAATAAAACTCAGGCATGATTTGGGAACTAGAAAACCCTTTGTGACAATTCTAAATTTTAACTGTCTAAAGACGGTTAAAACTGTCTGAAATTTCTGGCTCAGTGTGATTTACAGCATCAAATGGATTGGGTTTCAGACAAAAAGTCATTCCAAATATGGGCATTTATGTAAGTATAATTTTATTGTACATAGAGTTTAATACATTTGCTTTATAATTAGATGAACCAGCACTAACTAGTTTAATCAAAATAAACTTTTCTATTTAGAGTAGACAATTTTTCCCCTTAAACAGTTATTTGCTGTGTATAAGTTCAAAAGACACTATATTATGTGTGTTACAGGACAATTATCACTATCTGCTATATGAAGTCTCCAAATCATAATGACTGTTTACACTAAAAAATGTAATTTCTCCACATGCAAAGAAAAGGTTAATGTACTACCCAGGCCCAGTGACTTTAACATGAGTGATTATTCAGTGATACAAATTCCTTGGATTCCTTTCTTGCCATGTTCAACACATGGCTTTAAGATTCCCCTGATGTTATCCTGCTAACTGAAGAAGGGGAGAGAAGTTAAGGAAGATCTTTGAAGATGTTTAAGTAATAAGGACCAGAAATGACAAATATCTTTATAATGCAAATTCTATTGCTCTAAATTTAATCAGAAATATCTCTCTAACTGCAGAGGAAGCAAGAAAACACAGCTGAGATGTGTATCCAGAATAAAGATGAATAGATGTTTTAGTCATTTTACATGTGGAATGCACTCTACCACATCCCATCAACTATTTCAGGCCATTCTGTGGTCCACTGTTCCACTCAGAGAAAACCACAGAAGTCCCAGAAGGACATCTTCAAAAGAGCATGGTACACTCCTCCTCCCAGCCACAGCTGATTGGGCAAGATTGCACTTGGACCCCTGTTGAAGTTCCTAGAGATGCCTGGAATCCGCAATGGCCTTTTAGTAATTGTTCTGCAAAGTCTTGCTTAATGGAATTTTCTTACATGTTCATTTGGATGTACATCTTTATATTAAAACCACGTAAGTTGTAGTAACTTAAATAAGTCCCATTCTTTAAGAAAATCTCTAATTACAACATTCTACATTAGTCCTCATCTCTCCCTCTGAGCGGTTCAACTGTAATCATCAACATCTTAAACTCAACACGGAAACTGATAATCCTAGTTTTTATGTATTTTTCAGTGGCAGAATCTTCTAAGCTCCTTGGACCAGAGATCAAGTTTAACTCATTTGTCCTCTTCCTTGGAAATTGTAAACATCACACATCTTTTTGTCTTTCTTTGTTTCTAATCCCTGTTCATTTGCTTCCATTTGACAATCATCCGTCTGGGACTTATTGCATAAATTATGGTACTTATTGTATCTATAGAAATCATCCTTTACCTCAAACCATTGCAAATCCATTTTATACACTGTTGATCAGATTCTAATCATGTCCCTCCCAATTAAAAGTGTGCAAATCACTATCTAGTGCCCAGTTAAAAGTGTTCATAATAGTTGGTTTAGAATTAGTATTCCTTTATAATAAAGCTGTGGCCCATCTTTTCATTTTCATCTATTTTCAAATTAATTCTATATTCTCTATAAATTGATATATATGTCTGCTCATTGGCATCCTAATGCTGTGGTTTGAATGTGTCCCCTCCAAAATTCAGGTGTCACAAATGTGATAATATTAACAGATGAGGACTTTAAGAGGTGATTAGGCCATAAGAACTCCTCTCTCATGAATGGCATTAAGGACCTTATAAGAGAGGCTTCAGTCAGTGTTCTTCTTTCTTGCCCCTCTGCCTTCCACCACATGAGGACACAGGTTCCTTCGCTCCAGAGGATAAAACAATAAGATACCATCTTGGAAACAGAGAGTAGTCCTCACCAAACCACCGTATCTGCCAGAGATTTGATCTTAGACTTTCTGGCCTCTACACCTGTGAAAAAATCAATTTATATCTTTATAAATTGCCCAGTCTCAGATATTTTATTATAACAGCAAAAACAAACCAAAGCACCCACTTTAAGTCAAAATTGTATATTGTTTTCTTAAAGATGATTTTCTTTATTCTACCCCAGATAAATTTAATATATTGCTCATTTTTGAAATGTATTGACCTGTTTTATATTTTTCAAAAAAAAATCTTGTGTGTTATTGCTGTGAAGGTATTTGTGTACATAGTTAAATTTCTTTTAATTTAGCAATAATAATATTTTACTTGAATTTTGCCATAAAACCAAAGCAGATACTAAAAAATAGCTGCATATTATTTAATGTGTATTGAATGAATGACTGGACCCACTCTACTGATGAAACAAATTATTTCAGAATAAGTTAATATTGCTTTGCCAATAATTACTTGAAACACATAATTCTCTTTTATGTGTACCTTAATTAATGTCAACTTGGGCTTTCATATTTTCTGTTCTTGAGATATAAACCTATAACTTTTCCTTTTTTTTTTTTTTTCTTTTTTTTTGAGTTTCCCTCTTGTTGTCCGGGCTGGAGTGCAATGGCGCTATCTCGGGTCACTGTAACCTCCACCTCCCATGTTCAAGCTATTCTCCTGTCTCAGACTCTCGAGTAACTGGGACTATAGGCATGCGCCACCACGCCCGGCTGATTTTTGTACTTTTAGTAGACAGGGTTTCATCATATTGGTCAGGCTGGTCTTGAACTCCTGACCTCAAGTGATCCGTCCACTTCGGCCTCCCAAAGTGTTGGGATTTTACAGGTGTGAGCCACGGCGTCCAGCCTTTTTGTTTGTTTATTTGTTTGTTTTTGAGATGGAGTCTAGCTGTATTACCCAGGTTGGAGTGCAGTGGCGCAGTCTTGGCTCATTGAATCCTCTGTCTTCGGGGTTCAAGCAATTCTCCTGCCTCAGCCTGCTGAATAGCTGGAATTACGGCGTATACCACCACACCAGGCTAATTTTTTTGTATTTTTAGTAGAAACAAGGTATCACAATGTTGGCCAAGCTGGTCTCAAACTCCTGACTTAAGGTGATCCGCCCGCCTTGGCCTCCCAAAGTGCTGGGATTACCGGCATGAGCCGCTGCATCTGGCCAAAGCTATAGCATCTTAAAATCTGTAATTTTTTTTTTCTTTATCCTATTTATCTCAATCAGATCATTTTTGTTCTGACTTTCTTTACATTGTAAATTGAGCTAAATGACATTAATTATGGTTTACATATAATAGAAATAATCTAATGTATCAAATCTAAAAATTAACAAATGAGATGAGGCATTATCAAACGTTAGGGCCATCAATGTTTGTATCACTTACAGGATTTAAGAATTATTTTCAAAGCTTCAATAAAGTCATGTTTCCTAATTATGTTATCTTTCTTCAGAGAATCAGCATTCATTTGTTATTATATTTTGCTTATTAACTTGTATTTGTTTCATTTAATTACTTGTTTTGCAATAGTATTTTCCCACTGTGCTTCATTGCTAATATGAATTACATTAGGGTCATGATACATTAAATAGTCTTTGACAGATGAATCTAAGAAATCGCCCCTCATACCTGATATTTTGTCCTAGAAGCAAAATGCATTATAAACTTCAAAGAATTGACTTATAAATAAATATTGGAATTAGTATATTTTTATGATCAGAAATCTCTCATATTTTCACTGTCTTATTGGAATATAATTTGATAAACGCTTAGGCACATACTGAAAATGTTACTGTTTCTATTATAAAAGTAATCCTTACTTATATATAAAAAATAACACAAGATTTGTTTGTTTTTTGTAGTATCATCTAGGCTTTGTGAAAATGGTAATTATGTAAATGTGAAAAACATTAATAGAAAGTAAGTTTATTTATATTTATCACATGAAAATTTAAACCTCCATATTTTCAACAAATGCAAAACAAACTCTCATAAGCAAAGAGAAATTTACTTCGTAGTCTTAGATGCTTATAATTATGTAAATAACACCTCAGTAACATAGCATATTCTTTATTTCTTCAAAATGGCTTAAAAATTGCTTAAAAATAAAAACACAAATGGATTAACTAATTAATAATATGAAATCAAGCCTAAAATTGTAACTTTTTAATTATCTTTGTGATTATAATGTCTTTTAAAAGGTTATTTGCCGATTTTCTGATTTTGATAATGTACTGTAGATATGAGAGGTGCTTTCATCAGGGGAAGAGGGATGACAGGTACACAGTTCCTCCCTATAATGATTTTGCCTCTTCATATCAATCTATCAAAGCAAAAAGCTTTTTTAAGTAATTAAGAAAACCATTGTATTATTTGGCACAATTTTCTATTAATAGTTGTTATTAAGTGAGTTTCTATGTGTACACCACATACAGAAGCTCCTGATTTGGGGTGTTCAAAGAGGGACATAGATATTTTAAAGAAATTAAAGAAAACGATTCGTCTTGGTTTGTAGCTTTTCTTTTCAGTTGACTTTTTTTTTTTTTTTGAGAGGAAGTCTGGCTCTGTGGCCCAGGCTGGAGTGAGCGGCGCCATCTTGGCTCACTGCAAGCTCCGCCCCCCGGGTTCCCGCCATTCTCCTGCCTCAGCCTCCCGAGGAGCTGGGACCACAGGCGCCGCCACCGCGCCCGGCTAGTTTTTTGTATTTTTAGTAGAGACGGGGTTTCACCGCATTAGACAGGATGGTCTCGATCTCCTGACCTCGTGATCCACCTGCTTTGGCCTCCCAAAGTGCTGGGATTACAGGCGTGACAGTTGACTTATTTCTATGCATAGTCTCCCTGTTTTGTTTTGTTTGGTTTGGTTTGGTTTGTCTTTTTGTTTTGCTTTTTGAGGCAGCGTCTCACTCTGTTGCCCAGACTGGGGCTTCCTCCTTTTTAAAGCTGTATACACAGACATCGTTTCTGACAGAGTTGATGATCTGTTGGAGAGCCATGCTGCCATACCAGGTTCGAAGGCAGAAATGCCCTTTTCATTCCTCCTGTCTTTGCTAGCCACGCTGCACATAATTCACCTCCCTCGTGTGAAGCAGAGGTTACATGCTGTGTAAGTGACAGGGGAAAGCACCCTCAGGGTGAATTATGCCATATGTCTTCAGATGCCTTGGTACTCTGTTAAAAGAACACGCCTCCAGGCAGGATGTGAAGTATTTACTGTTTTATCTCAAATTCTAGTAACACTACCTGACTTCACTTTTCACATTTTGGAGAAGAGATATACTATTAATAGGTACATTGTAAGCAGGAATTAAAACACATTCACGTAGGTGAATAAACTTGAATATAAAATTGATTTATAGTGTGTGAGGCACCCTGTTGATCTTAGCAGCTTTAATCATGCATGACTTTCACAGGCCTCCCAGCAAAGGACTTAATTCTTGTGCCATTGATTCCAACTGATACTTAAATATTCAAATCATCACACTGTAAAGCATACATTTTAAAATAAATTTTAAAAAATATGAAAAATAAAGGAGCAGAAGAAATTAAAACTCAATGTTGATTCTTTGGGTTCTAATTTGGAAAACAAAAGCATAACTCATTTGTTTTATAGTGATCGTTTCTATTTGGTGCTTGTCACATAAGAAATAATAATAATTCTGGTCAGATGCCACAAATTATGTCTTTAGAAAGAACATTTGTGTGCCTTTACCCTAATAATCTCACAAGTATTTCATATTCAAAGTGAATGTCATATTCTAAAGTTACTGTTAGGATGTCTAATTAATCATTGTACTTACTATTGTATTAATCTAAAAAACAGCCAAATGTTTAACATTGTGTCTGAAGACATTTACATGAGTACACTCTACTTTTCAGAAATTTCAATGAATGATGTTTCTGTTGAATTCCCAGTAGTAATCCCGGTGCACTCACACAGTGGTGGTGCTAATTTAGAGCAGGTGTGTTAGCGTGTTGGAATCTTCATCACCAAACCCAAGTGTAGAACTGACCAGGAAGAAAATAATGGAGAAATCTATGACCTGTTAATCTCTCCATATCTGAAATTCTGAAATAATCTCCATATCTTTCTGTCTCTTACTCTGTCTCTTTATCTCTCTCTCTTTTGTGTGTGTGTGTGTGTGTGTGTGTGTGTGTGTGTGTGTGTTTTAGCCATCAGGAATAACTAAGTTTTATGCTTTAACTGTACCAATATTAGGGCATTTTGGGAAATATAGCAAATCCACTTTGATGAGGAAGTATGCCTTCAAAAGACCTTTTGCAAATTTTCCAGTAGAAGAAAAATCAAATTAAAGGAACTGATACATACCTGGTAAAGACTCTACTTAGAGTGGTTATATGATACTGATCGATATACTCAGGAACAGGAAACTGTCAGTTCAGCTTTCCTTATTTGAGAGGTTGAATGAATATGGGCTGGCTGCCTTCATAACAAATGTATCAAACTCACTATCTGCAGAAAATTCAAAATATAATCAACATCATGATCACAGTGCGTGAGTGTGTGTGTGTGTGTGTGTATCCATGTGTGTGAATATCTACTCTACAAGAATCATTTCGGGGATCAAATTCCTGGTTGTTATCCCTGCTCCAGTTTTTTTTTTCTTTCATCTAAGTTCAAATAAATTGTTGATTCAGTGTCTCTGCCTGGGTGATTATATTTCCAAAATTTAAAGCCATATTAGCATAATGCAGTTGTTTATAAAATAAATGCATACGTTTAATTGCTAATGTTTAGTTCATATTGGTAATAGGTGCCATAATGTTATTTTAAAATCATTTATGCAGTAAGGATAGTGGATTATAATAGATTATACCATGCTCTTTTATAATTTACTTCATTAATCATAAGAACTAATTACTAATCACTTAGTACCTGTTGTCTGTAGACACTAAGCATATTGTGTGTGCTGGTTGTCTCAAAAATCTGATGAAATTGGAACTATTATGCTTTCCTAGAGATGAAGATCTGGAACCAAGAGATTTGGACCAATTTATTTGATTAGTAAGGGACAGACTGGGATTTCATCCAGACAGGTGACTCCAGGATTCATGTACAAATAAAAAACATATTGCTGATAAATGAAATCATTGTATTAATTGCCCTTGTATCTAATGTTTATTAAGAAATTATTATATAGAAGAATAATTGCTTAGAATCATGTGCAAGTTTGCTCACTTTATCCTCACTACAAATTGATGAATTATTATGCTCATTTTACAGTTAGAATAATTGAGGATTATAAAGATTTTGTAATTTGTGTAAACTCTTAATCCCCTTAAAAACACCTTTGCTCTCCTGTTACATTGACATTTATCCACACTCCGGCCACATGATTATGTGGGGGCATTTTGTTACATTATGTATTATTGGAACTAACACTTATAGTTAATCAAAAATCAATTCATTAATTCAGCCTGCCTATGTTGTATAAATTGCTAAACACTGAGAATAACTTTATGAATAAAGAGTAATCCCTGATTCAGATGCACGTACATCACCTCAGTCGCTCTCTCTTTTTTTTTTTTACAGTTAGTACTAGATAGAAATAATGTGCTATAGAATCACAAAGGAAGGAGTAATTTGTTCTGCTAAAAACATCAGATATTTTTCTTTAAGAGGCTAGAACTGATCTGAATTTCAAGTTTTGGGCATGGGTGAGAGGATGGATTGGCAATACGAGGGAGTCCAAGCAACGTGAGGATGTGAACATGGATCTGAGACTGACAGTACATGGTGCATTTGAATAATGAATGTGAGGTTCCATGAGATTCCATTATACAGCGAAAGGTGTGTGGTTAGAATAAGGCTAGAAAGGCAGATGGGGGCCAAGCTGAGCACAACCTTTTAGCAATGACTGGCCAGTGTGAACTGTATGTGATAGGCAATAGTGAAACGTCGAAAGCTTTTTCTTTCGTTTTTAGAACCATTTTATTTAACAAAGATGGAGGAGAGTAATGCAATCCCAACCCTAATCCTTCTGTCAGTCTTAGAGAGAAACTTATGCAACTTACGGGGTCAGTGGGAAGGAAGAACAATATAAGCTAGAAGGAAGGAAGATTGTTCTTAAAAACTCTTGGCATAAAGAGAAAAGAGTAATTTATGAGAACTTTGTTTTGTTAGAGTGTATTTATTTGTATATTATTAAAGTTTGAGGATTATTGCCCTGTCTTTTGTTTCATGCTGAATATGGATTTAAATTGATTTTGTGCATGGGCGGGGTGGTTCCCATCTATAATCACAGTACTTTGGGAGGCCAAGGAGGGCAGATCACTTGAGCTCAGGAGTTTGAGATCAACACAGGCAATATGGTGAAACCCCCGTTTCTATAAAAGATACCAAAATTAGCCAGGCATGGTGGTGCATGCCTGTAGTCCCAGCTACTTGGGAGGCTGAGGCTGGAGGATCACATAAGCCTGGGAGGTCAAGGCAGCAGTGAGCCATGTTCACGCTGCTGCGCTCTAGCATGAGTGACAAAGAAAGGTCTTGTCTCAGAAAAATAAAAGAAAGAGAGAAAGAGAGAGATGATTTTGCTATGAATGGCTTGGAGTCCTGCAGCATCTACAGCAGTGCTATAGATATTCTAGATGTTCAATCAGGTTTAGTGATTGGCTAGAAGCCTGTATGCCAATCCTTCCCCTACTCATTGAACCAGAAATACTCAATTACCTTAATTATCTGTCCCTAATTCCTGAAGAAATTGAGATGTACTACTGAAAACAATTTTTGTATTTGAAAAACATGATTTTCAAATTTGTGCTTTCTTAATTAAACTACAATATGCCCAAATGTGTTTGTATTATATGAACTAATGTAAGCAATTTGCAATGTCATCAGTCTATGACCCTCAGTATGATAATCTATAGTCTCAGTTCTAGGGTCCAACTATGTAGTAATTTTTAATCCATTACACTTTAATCCTCCAGTGTAATGTTATTGTTTATAAGATACCTACAGTAAAGAACATCACTTGATTTTCTGCTTGTGTTACTTTTCTTCTGATACTCCACTTAATTATTAATTTCAGTAACTTGTGTTGGAAAGATTTGCATAAACTACTATAAATCCTCCAGTACACACATGAAGTCTAGTAAGAGTAAATGTGGTGAATATAATTTTTGCACTGGAAAAGTGGCTTCATTTACCTTTCTGTGCTTTAGTTTTTTTATGCTTTATAATATTCTAGAGAAACTATAAATGATTTATGAAAAATAATTGTTTTTGGACTTGTTATTTATTCTTTTGGTGAAGTACTGGTGCCGAACTCTGTTTTTGAAAATGAGTTACCTTTATTTATGTATATCTCAAATTTCTCTTAAGGTGAACATTTGTTGGAAAGATTGGTATGTCAGAACCTAAACATCGAATTAGATACATTTGGTACACTTAACCCAAGACAGATGTTTGAACAACAGAAAATTTGTATCTATTTATACATATGATCAGGGACACTATGTTAATCAATTTTAGCTTTCATAATGAAATACCAAAAAGTGGGTGGTTTATTGTATTAGTGTTCTACAGAAAAACAGAGTCAACAGATATATATGGAAATTTGTTATGGTAATTAGCTCATATAGTTGGAGAGGTCAATAAGTCCCAAGATATACCATCTGCAAACTGGAGACACAGGAAAGCCTGTGGTGTAATTTGATTTGAGCCCAAAGTCTGAGAACCAGGAGTCCCCATGTCCAAGGACAGGGTAAGAAAGATGTTCCACCCTAAGGGGATAGAAAGAGAGAGAGAGGCAGAGGGACAGAGACATTGAGAGAGAGAAGTAGCCGTTCATCTGACTTTTTTTTTTTAAATCCAGGTCCTCAGTTGATTTGATAATCCTATCCCCATTGGTGAGAGTGATCTTCTTTATTCGGTCTACTAATTCAGATCTTAATCTCTTCCAGAAGCATCCTATAGACACAGGCAGAAATAATATTTTACCAGGTATCTGGACATTCCTTACTCCAGTCAAGTTGATACATAAAAGTAATCATAACATTTATATATATGGAAATTTATGTCTCACAATTCCAGGGGTGGGATTCTGGGATTAAGGTGCCAGCATGGTTTCATTGGTGAGGGCCTTCTTCTGGGTTGCAGACTGCTGACTACTTCTTGTTTCACTCGATGAAGGGTAGAGAGAGCTTTCCGGGGTCTCTTTGATAGGGCCACCGAAGTCATTAATTAGAGTTCTGCCTCCATGACCTAGTTCTCTCCCAAAAGCCCCATTTCCCACCCATTTCCTAATTCCATCACTTTGGAGGTTAGAGTTTCAAAATACTAATTTGTCGAGGATATATTAATAAATATTCAGTCCATAATAGATAAATATTTAGTTCTTCTTTGTCTTGTTAAGGGCTAGAAAGTGGTAACTTATTCAAAGTATATTTAGCAAACATAACCATGGATTTGTAAGGCTTTTAAGTTAAGATCAACTTTTAAAGATAGCTACTTTTTACCATTGAACATGCTGAGCAATGGTTTAGAGCAAAGTTTGATTAGGACCATTTGTTATATTGGTATAGGCTGAGAAAAACAGTGCAGACCTTCCCAATAATAACAGCTCAATATTTTTTCTCTCTTAGCACATTGACTACTCCATAACTCCCGGAATATAGACAATTTAATGCAAGAAATTGTGCCAAAGGTTTTGGAATAGCTGAAGGGGTGAGAAAAGAGGTATACTCTAAAATATTAAATAAAAATAAAGGAAACATGCTTTTAACACAGGATCAATAATCTACTAATACTTTTTTTTCTGTTCAGAAACCCCTAATCAACACCTTCTGCGCATGTGTGGGGCGCAGGCACTGCCACTGAAACGGCCTCATTGTCTGGAGTAACACCTGAAGCTTGTCGTCTCATGGCCACAAAGAACAAGGACATGGACACACAGAGTGATGTTGACAGCGAAAGTTTAATAGGCAAAATTAAACTCAACTCAACTCTCTAATCACATTAGAAAGAGAATAGCTCTCTGCTGCAGAGAAGGGTGCCAGAAAAATACGTTGCCGGACTCATGGTGAAATGAAGGGGGTTTTCTAGATGAGCTGGTGAGGAGGCCGTGAGTGATTTACATGAGGCATGAAAGACTGGTCGAACCAGGTGTGCCATTTGCATAGGGCGCGAATCTCCGGCAGGCCTCACCCTAACCTGTTGTTATGCAGGCGGGTTCCCACGTTGCCCATGTATTTGGTCCTATACACCTGTACACGTGACAACAGAAAAGGGGAAATGGAGCCTCCGTGTTGGATTGTTGGATATGCCTGACCCCCAGGTAGCCTCTTTTTTATTTTTTTTTTTTTATTTTTTGTCTTTTTTTTCTTTTCCCCCGAGACTGAGTTTCGCTTTGCTGCCCAGGCTGGAGTGAGTGGCGCTGTCTCGGCTCAGTGCAACCTCCCTCCGCCTCCTGGGTCCCAGCGATTCTCCCTCTCAGCCTCGCGAGGAGCTGGGACCACAGGCGCCGCCACCGCGCCCGGCTCGTTTTTTCTATTTGTAAGAGAGACGGGGTTTCACCGTGTTAGCCAGGATGGTCTCGATCTCCTGACCTCGTCATCCACCCGCCTCGGCCTCCCGAAGTGCTGGGATTACAGGCCTGAGCCACCGCCCGGCCGGTCGTCATGTTTTATTTGCACAGCTGCCGGCTCCTAGCATGCTTCTCTGTGCTTGCAGCTCAATTTTTCAGGCTGCTCTTTAGGAAAGAAATGATTTGGGGGGCTGCATTTTGTCAGAAAGGAAGCTCTGCTGGGGACTCTTTTGCCCGTACTGTCTGCCTAAATTTCTGTCTATCTCCTGTATCTCCATCAAAATAATATAGAAGCTAAGGCTAGAACAGTTGAAGAAAAGATAAAACTGCTGTATGTGGAACAGGCACACTGCATGGACAGTTGTTCTGCCAAAGCAGCTATTAGCAACTTCACCACTTTTGGAACAGAAGCAGAATTGCTTCGTTATTCTTCTTTCTTCCAACCTTCCCATCATTAGCAGAAATATTTAAGAAGTCCGAGAAAAGTGTTGGCACACTGCCTCAGCAATACGGAGGAGAGTAAAAAAGGGTAGATGAGTAGGACTTCGGGACAATAGATGTATAGCTGCCGTAGGGGGTACTGGCCATGCTTTGGCCGCCAGCATTCATACATACCCTTTTATATGTGTTGAAACGTTCGCATCTCCACATGCACCACCACCACCGCCCCCGGCAGCAGCTTCATGCTTCTGCCCAATGTGAGGCAACTATTCTTCATACAAAGACATTCACCATCTGCCCACAAAAGATGAACACAGAATTCCATAGTTATTTTTTAACATAGTTTTGCTCTATTTATCTCTGTTGGTTGTTCTTTCGTTCAGTTTTAATACTACCTAGGAAATCTGTAACCTAGAGATGACATTCTAAAGTTAGCCACAAACAACATTCCCAATGGAAAATAAGAGGCATAAAATGGTTATATACAAATATATAGTTCACAAGAAAAATCATGCATATATGCTTATATCATTGTTGCCGTGACAGATCATGAGAGCTTAATTGATATGCCTTGATTTCTCCACTAACCATGCACCTTTTTGCCTAAACCAGTGCTTCAGCCATTTGAATTTCTTCGCCTCATAGGTGAAGAATTTGAATGGTTAGTGATCCTCACATTACCTAGTTGTCATCTATTGAAACAATGTTTTAAGAGAAACTCTCAGGTAATTCTGTGAATTACACAGGGGCCTCCCTGTTGTCTTAGGGAATCAGGATCAATTGCTCTAGTACTTATTTCATTTATCTGGAGTTTCAATGGGTTGAAGAGACTTAAATGGCCAGAAGCAGTCTTAACTTGCAGTCCAGGGAAACAAGTGTTCAAAACTCAAACTTGTAGAAATTTGGAATAATAGAGAGAAAAATCCATCCCGCTAAATACTATTATCTCCTGGGTCAGTATGTTCTGGCTTGGGTGAAAGAGCAATATAAAGAAAAATAATAAATAAATAAACTTACTGTAGGGCAATACACTACCCACAAGAAGGTCTGCCAGTTCCTTTTGATAGAGCACATGGTAAGACCAAAGATTCTGCAGACTGTAATTTTCTAATGCACTTCTGGCTATAAAAAAAAAAATTTAGTAAGAAGAAATGTAATTTGTCTGACTATGATTACGAATAACAAATTTAATTAATTCACTGAGGATAAGAAAAAAAGACACTTTGCTTGAAAGAAAGACAAATTCATATCTCGAATTACTGTTTATTAAGTTGAGGATCCCCTGATGCCTCTTCCTTGATAAAAAGTATTCCATTGTAATCAGCCTACCATATAACTTTTTCCCCAGGTAATGGCACCATAGAAATGGTTCAGTTACAGCCTCTGCCGTCAGTGGTTTTGGTACTCAACATTTCAGAAAACCAAATCAGCTCTGTTGACGGGCCATATTACAGGCTGTACATAAACACTGCCTCTGCCACCCTAACTAGTTTTTACATGCATTCATTGAACAGACACTGTGGTGCCTGATGAAAGAGCCAAGAGGGTAAATGGACAAGAAGTCCATGTGATTATTGAGACCCTTCTCTGCAGGGGATTTGTTTGATGGGCACTTCTATGGAACACAGAAACCTCAGACTGCATGCCCCTAGCAGAGGTCCATCCATACTTCTCTCCATCAGAATTTTGTCATCAATCTTCCAAGCTTCCTTTTTCAGTCCTTGACTATCTGGCAAAATTGTTGGATATTTCCCATTAATCTCTCTCTCTCTCTTTCTCTCTCTCTATATATATCTATCTATAGATAGATAGATATAGATAGATATATAGATAAATATAAAATTAACTATCTCCACATTCATAAAATGGATAATCATATCCATTGCTTAGGCAGTTTTGCCCACTGCGATGATTTTTGCTCTATACTATTTTTTTCAAGGCCACTGCAATAAGACTATAATGCCTAGCCACCATATTGTGCAGAATTATCAATAAATCAGGCCAAAGCATTTTCTCCTTCAGCCTGCTAGTTAAAGAAGCAACTCTAAAATGTCTGACAATTTGAAAGAAAGGTTGCATTACAGGAAGAATATTCACTATGGGAGTCAGAGTCACTGGTTCCTGCGATTTATTTGTACATGCAGAACATACTAGTGTCTGATCTTGCTTATTCCTGCTCTATGTAAGGATAAGGTACTGCTGTGTATACTTACATAGCTTGGTGGATCATGATAGGTAGCTCAAATTCCAAGGTTAGTTGGTTACATGTTGGATCTGTTTCAGATTTTTGCAACCAATCAAGATCTGTTTCTCAAAGGAAAATAGTTGTTTGCAGAAGACGGTATAATTTTTTATCCCCAGCATGGGCTCTTCACTGGCATTGTCCTAAGGAGATAGCCAGGGATGCCGTAGAACATCTCTATATGTCTCAGACACTTTGAGGACCATCATATGTGCGGGTCATAAGGGTGACCTGGCAGAACAGCTTGTTCTGCTGCCCAAATCTGCTCTACAGCTGTTTTCATTCTCTGAGTACCCCAAATTTGATTAAAACAGCATTACTACAGAGTTGGGAACAGAAGGTGCCCTCTTTTAAGTTGTAGCTCAGTGTTCTTTCTCCATTGCACCCAGTCATCCAAGGGTGGTATAACAAAATGATATAATTGTCCTAATTTAATCACACATGTTGGGCATTCTCTTTTCTTTAGTAAGTTATTGAGTCAAGCATTTAATAAACTATTCTTGGAGTTCTAAAGTTTCAAAGAAGTATAATGTGAGTATTATATATCCATACAGTATTTACATTCAGTTTTTATAATAGATAAATCAAGTATATGAATAACTAGAAAAGTAACAATGTGCTAAGTGAAATAGAAACAAGTTTGTGTTAATGTTTTGACTATTCAGGAAAGATAAGTAACTTGGGAAGACACAGAGGAATCTCTATGAAAAAACTTAATATTTATTGTTTATGAACAATTTATCTTTTTCTCTTCCTTGCCAAACAGTAGAAAAAACAATATGCTATTCCTGTAGCAATCCTAATAATCCTAGTGGTGTTAGTATGGTGTTAGTACTATATTTCATTCAGCTTAGGTATTGGCAGATATAAATAATTTGGAAATTTTGCAAAACAAGCTGTAATGATTCTGAACTTTAAAGGCAAATAGTAACTTAAATTTCTAAATGTATAGCGGAAATTCTTATAGAAAGTAGATCATTTTAGGGTGATTTTAACATGTTTATTTTTTACTTGTGCATGCAGTGTTAATTCTCAGATAACTTCCATTAATAAGAATTAATGCAAAAGAAATTTTCCATTGTACAAACCCATTGCAAATCTTTAGACAAACGCCTTTTGTATATGTTCATTTTTTAGTGTAAATGTCTTTTTATCCTTTCTAGGTATGTTCAATACATGGATTATATTAAAAACAATGCAGGTAAGAGAATTTTTTATCAATTTATTTGATAATATCAAGAGCTAAGGCCACCATAAAATTTTTCACATTGAAGTTTTAAAGGATTTTTAAAAAATTGTTGCTATTGTATTTTGCTTGTTTTCACTACATTAAATTGATAACATATCAAATGCAAAAGTAGATATTTTGTATATTGTTTGGTTTCAAAAGGAAGCTGAGGGTGAAAGGAAGAAGGAGAGAGAGTTGATGGCTCAACAGCAATACATGTTTATTGAAGAGGCCTGTGGAGGGGACACCAGCTAGCGCAGAAGCCTGCCCCCGCTTACAGACTGGGGTAATTATAGCTCCAGGTGGGAGAGGTCTGTGAAATGGGGCAGGCATTCGGGCTAGCTGCTGATAAGGGAGGGGTTTTCTTCAGTCAGGTGGTTAGACCTGGGACTTGTGGGGCAGGGTGTTTCTCATGGCCCGAACCCTAGTGAAATTTTCCACTCTGACCAGGGTCTGCAAAATGGCAGGGGTTTACAAAACGGTACAGCTTGGGCTAACGTATATAACATTTGAAAAGATTATATGCCCTCCCATTCAAACCTAACCATTTTAAACTAGTGCTATGTATTCTGGAAAATATATAAACTGCAAATTTTAGTCAAATTTCCCTTTTCTAGATATATTTACATAACACAGTGGATATTAGGCATTTATCCAATACATATGATGAATTTTGACAGCTTATAAAGTTAATAGGATAAATTTAGACAATGCATTCAAGTGTATCACATTCATGCTAATATGGTATGTCTTAGCCACTACATTATTTTTGATAAGTTTATGTTTGCTTTGAGGTAGTATATGTCACTTACAACAGTACATATACACACACTTATACATTTTAAGGTCAGAATAATAAATTTAGAACTTATAGATTATCCCCATTGCATTAATTCTGGCAGTTTCAGTTTCTAAATAACGGTTTCTTCAGTTTTCACATGTTCACTTGACAATTCATAATTTAAAGTTGTTCCTTTCAGTAACAATGGCAAGGAGAATTAACAAGGTAGATGTGCTTTTTGTTTAATTAATTTTATGTTAGACAAACGATAAATGGTGAATATTTAATTCTCTCATACATTGTGAGTTGTTTAAAATAATAGCATTTCAAGTTAAGCTTAGAGACTGACCTACACAAAATGTTTTTATATAAAACTATGTGTTTTTATTTTACAAAATAGTATACATAATCCTAAAAATTTATTGTAATTATTATTAACTTCATCTCTTGTTGAAGAGCAATTATATTAGTTAGTTTAGCTCATATAATATGGTTAAACCAATCAAAATACATCATTATATAAGAACTGATTTTAAAAGTAATTTCTTTTTATTGAATGTGTACATGAGTTATATTAAATTGTAAGAAAGTTAGTAATTCCAGTAAATGGGTTAGATGCTGCATTAACTCAGCACCCTTAGATGCCTCCTTTAGTCTACCTCTCTCTATATATATATTCTTCGGTACTTTTTAATCTGTTCATCTGAACTTTTTTTACATTTATTTTTTATTTATTATTATTATTATTTTTTTTTTTTTTTGAGACAGAGTCTTGCTCTGTCACCCAGGCTGGAGTGCAGTGGTGCAATCTTGACTCGCTGCAACCTCTGTCTCTCAGGTTCAAGCGATTCTCCTGCTTCAGCCTCGTGAGTAGCTGGGATTACAGGCACGCAGCATCACACCCGGCTAATTTTTGTATTTTTCATAAAGATGGGGTTTTGCCATGTTGGCCAGGCTGGTCTCAAACTCCTGACCTCAGGTGATCCGCCCACCTCAGCCTCCGAAAGTGCTGGAATTACAGACGTGAGCTACCGCGCCCAGTCCATTTATGATTTTATCTGTTAAAATATTCTGATACCAACTGTGTTCATAGACTCTAGCTTATTCATTTAAATAATTTACCAACTAGTGTGAGACAGACTAACAAGTATTCAAATGATAGTAAGGAGCTAAAAACTGATTTAATTGGGATATAAACTAAAAGTTCTGTTCAAATTTATTGTTTGCCTTACTTGTAACACTACACTCATTGTTTTAATTTGTCTCATCAGGTTCAAGTAATGTGTCTTTGTCTATTTTTATTTATTTATTTAGAGATGGGGTCACATTTCGTTGCCCAGACTGCTCTCAAAAACCTGGGCTCAAGCAATCATCCTGCCTCTGCCTCACAAGTAGCTGTGACTACAGATGTGCACCACCATGCATAACTTGTGTTTTTTTAAAATCCAGAAGTGAAAATAGACAGATGTTGACTGAGCAGCAGGCTAAGGAAAAGTCCATTTTGACCTACACTAAGATAGCACTAAGCCACAATGTCTAACGTGAAATATAATTGAATTAATCTTTTCATGTCATCACAACTTATTTTATTCTTCAATGTAAATGCGTTGCTTCTGATATATAATAAAACCACAGAAGCAGTGAAGAAAGTATAAAAAATTGATTTATGCTTTTTATGTTTTCTTTCTTTAAAAGAGTGTCTTCCAGACGAGACACTTCAAAATGTAAAATCATCATATATTAAAAACTTCAACTTAAAAAGTATTCAGATACCACCCTATATCTTTCATACAAGTGCACTGAGGTCGAGAAAATTTAATTGATTTTCCCAGGATTACAGAGTTAGTGTGAAAAAGAATTGGAAATGGAATTCTTGGGATGAGAAGAATGCCTCTTCAACAGCATGCGTGAATAAAATGCATGTAAAATAGGTAAGGGAGAGAGGGAAGATCACAAGAAAGTTATAGTTGGAAGATTCCTTTTTAGTGTCATTTCTTTGCCAGTTCTCTTAATAATATGTGTAGTTTTGAAATTGGTAAACCAAAATTCACTGAGGTGACAAGGCAATGCAGTTGATGGCTAGTGTCATGGAGGGATGCCCCAGAGTGATTAATTTCTGGATACGAAGGTTTGTTTCAAGTCATTTAATCTAGACCATATTTTTTCCACCTACAGCTTCCACCACAGAGAGAGAACAGCCTAGTGTCTTGGTTATAATCATTTTATAAAGTAAGTAGTAAAATGAGAAAGGATTTTACATTTATTAAATCACTAATATGGTTCAGGCACAATGTTAAATGTCTTACATATTTTATTGTGCAAAACCACCTTTTATAAGTTCGACATTTCCCTTAAGCTATGCCTCTACTCTTTGTTTTTCTTCGTCATCAAACATCGTTTTGCAGTTCTCGATTGGTCATGTCCAAATCTGTTTTCAATCAACTGTAATCTTCCTTCGCTTACATGTATTATATTAATATTAGTCTTCAGTTTCCAGTTCTGCACTTCTCAATGTTAATAATGGCATAAATATGGCTGAATAAAGCAACACATTTACTGTCTCACCTCATGTTATGCAACTTCTAGCTACTATAGCCACATTTGGTTTATATTGCCTGTGGTGAAACATCCTTTTTGCCTACCATAATTTCATATTTTCTTCCTCCAGTCATACTAGCCAATGTTATCTGTACTTCATTGAGATTTTAAATATTAAAATGCTAGGGCCACTTTTTTACATACAGATTCTACAAGATACTAACTTTTCTCATGGCTTCACATATCATCTAGATATCTCTTCTGAGATTCAGATATGGATATCAATATTTTTATTTATTTGTATTACAATCTCTAAATTGAGAACAAATCCATGTATTCTCCAAACATTTAACTTTATCCACCTCAGTGTGCCTACTGCCAACACTCTTGGCCTCACCAACATGATGTCACCCCTTAACCATCCTCTGTCTGAGATAGTGAAATAAAATCTCATACCTGGTCAGCCCCGCTTCCATTCTTCTAACTGTTTCTCAGTGGAGTAAGATTATCCAATTGTAAATTAGATCTATCCCTTTTCCCCCACCTGAACACCCACTGATCTTCAAATAAAGTGTAAGTTCCTTTCTAGGCCTAAAATCTGTAACTGGTCTCTACATATCCACACCTTCTTTTATTACACTCAAGCTACACATGCCTTATTACGGCTTCTTAAGCAAGTCACTTTTCTTCCTACTCCTTGGATGATACTATTTATTCTATTTGAAGAATTCTGTCTCTCTCCCCTTCCTTGTTCTTCTCGTGGTTTGCTCCTTCAGACCCTTCAGATTTAAGTCCTCAGAAAACTATCTGGCTTCTGAAAGGCTGCTGCACATTCATCCATGTGAAATAGATTTTCCCCACGTAATTCTATTTCTTAGCAACCTGTTTATTTCTGTTTTATAATGCATTGATATTTGTAATTAATTTTTTGGTCTTGTTTATTTTGTTGTTATCTGCTGCCACACTAGATTTCAAAAAAGCAACTTGCAAATAGTGGAAGTATGTATTTGTTATTCATTCTAACCTCCTCCACACCTATGCGACAAACACACACTACGTTAATCCCCAGTGAGTCACATTCTTCTATTATCTCTTTACCTAAGTTTCTGTAATTACCAGCAGAACTTAAGACTTGTTTCTAAACAATAGAAGAGGCAAAGATAATAGGATATCACCTCCATGATTACGCATGTTATGTAAGACTCTGTCTTAGTGGACTGCAGCAGGAGCTCCTCTTTCTGCTCTTGAGGAAGAAAGCAGCCATGTTGCTAACTGCTTGTGGACAAGGCCATGATGCCAGGCAGTGTGAGTCACCTCTGGGCTCTAGTGGTGATCTACACCCAATAGCCCGTAAATTCTGGGCTTTTCCTTGCAGCTGCAAGGAAATACATTTGGCCATCTCCCTATTTGAGCTTAGATGTGGATTATTCCATTATTGGGTGTCCAGATGAGAAGGCAGTCCGGCTGACATCTTCACTGAAGCCTTGTGAGACGCTGAGAAGAGAACCTGCTTCACAGACGGGGTAAAATAATGCATTTGTGTTCTTCAAAGCTGCTAGTTTTGTGACAATTTGTTATGTGGTGTGATGGTTAATACTGAGTGTCGATTAGAATGAAGGATGCAAAATATTGTTCCTGGGTGTGTCTGTGAGGGTGTTGCCAAAGGAGATTAACATTTGAGTCAGCGGACTGGGAAAGGCAGACCCACCCTCAATCTGGGTGGGCACCATCTAATCAGCTGCTGGTGTGGCCAGAATAAAAGAAGGCAGAGGAAAGTGGAAAGATGAGAGTGACTGAGTCTTCTGGCCTCCACCTTTCTCCCTTGCTGGATGCTTCCTTCCCTCAAACATCAGACTCCGAGATCTTCAGCTTTTGGACTCTTGAACTTTCAACCACAGACTGAGTGCTGCCCTGTCGGCTTCCCTACTTCTGAGATTCTGGGACTCAGACTGGCTTCCTTGCCTCTCAGCTTGAAGAAGGCCTATTGTGGGACCTCACCTTGTGATCATGTGAGTCAATACTCCATAATAAACTCTCCTTTATATATACATCTACGCTATTAGTTCCGTCCCTCTAGAGAACCCTGATTAATACACGCAGCAACAGAAAAGTAGTGCAATCTAAACTGCCCTTCGGAGGTAATTGACCAGTATTTATGAAATATTGTATGCATTACCTCTAAACCTACTTAGAGTGAAAGGTTATGAATTGGTGTCCATTATTTGTTATTAACATATTGTTTCACATAAAGTGTTTTTATCCTATTATTTAAAAATTGAATATCAGAGAGATAATCTTAACCCTTTTTTGATACCATTTGCCACCAAATAAACATTTTGGGTGATATCATATCATTGCCAATAGTTTAAAATAAAATAACATTTGGTGATATCACACATTTGTCAAGTAAGTAAAAAGCAAGTGAGAAAATAGATTTTAGGAGACTCTAAATTTCTGTGTTATTCCTATATAGTGTAGTTGTTTCCAGGTACACTATAGAGTTGCTTTTCCAAAGGAAATCTGTTTTGCAATGTCTATGTGAATTGGCTAAGTTTTATTCTGAATAAAATGTAGTGTCTCTAGAAACATGAAATAATACTATTTTCTTAATAAATACATGTGTTCTTATTTCAAAATGAAGATTTTAAAAATTGAGGCCAAAAAACGTAAGTTAATGTAATAAACAGCTATTTGGTTAGTGTGTTTTCAATTTTCCACTTTCCAAAATTTTATGGACCTAGAATAAGTGGTCAATTAAAAAGTAAGTTAAACAAAACATTTTAAAATAATTTTCAAAAACCTGTTCAAACCATATTAAAATCAGTAAACTGACTATCAAGTCAATAAAGTAGGCCTTTCTCTCTTTAACATTAACAGCTCTTAGATTGGAACACTCAGAATGAACACCAGATTGCAAAACTGACATTTAGAACTCAGCTCAGCTACAACAAAGATATACAAAGTGAAACAGAAAATGAGAATGAGTGAAGGGTAGCTTTTATTGATCTCAGAGAGTGTATTATATTGGCTGCTTTAGCTTTGAAATCTCTTCTCAAAATTGATTGCATTACTCTGGTTGTGGTCAAATAGACAAGCTGGCCAAAGACCAAAAAAGTCTCAACCAAAGGATTTATTTTCTCTTATGTGTATAAACTTCAATCTCAGTACAAGAGAAAGTACAGAAGGAACTTTGAATATGAAAATATATATTTAAAAAACCCTGCATATGTGTAAACTCAATTTTCAAAAAGCCTAAGAACACACACGTAAAACAATATGCTGTTATGATTAAGACATTGTTGTCATTAATATGGAAATAAGGCTATTGTTTTCTGTCATTCACATCCGTTTGAAGAGACCACCAAACAGACTTTGTGTGAGCAATAAAGTTTTTTAATCACCTTGGTGCAGGCAGGCTGAGTCCAAAAAGAGAGTCAGCGAAGGGAGACAGGGGTGGGGCCATTTTATAGGATTTGGGTGGGTAGTGGAAAATTACAGTCAAAGGGGGTTATTCTCCGGCAGACAGGGGCGGGGGTCACAAGATGCTCAGTGGGGGAGCTTCTGAGCCAGGAGAAGGAATTTCACAAGGTCATGTCATCAGTTAAGGCAGAAACCAGCCATTTTCACTTCTTTTGTGATTCTTCAGTTACTTCCAGCCATTTGGAAGTTTACGTGCAGGCTTGGGCTCAAAGGCCTGACATTCCTGTCTAATAATGATAAAAAAAAATTAACAAAGTAGTATTGAAGTGTTGAGGCAGCAAAAATTTTAGGGGGATAGTGTGGGGAGATAATGGGAGATGTTTCTCAGGGCTGTTTCAAGCAGGATTAGGGGCAGCGTGGGAACTTAGAGTGGGAGAGATTAGGCTGAAGGAAGACTTTGTGGTAAGGGGCGATATTGTGGGGTTGTTAGAAGGAGCATTTATCATACAGAATGATTGGGGATGGCCTGGATGTGGTTTTGTATGAAGTGAAAAATTAAATGGAAGACACAAAGTTCGAATAAGAGAAGGAGAAAAACAGGTATTAAAGGACTAAGAATTGGGAGGACCCGGGACATCCAATTAGAGAGTGCTCAAGGGGGTTCAGCGTAATTACTTGCTTGGTTGGCAAGTTTTTGGGCTCTATCCTTGAGTTTCTTTTATGTTGTCATACACCAGGACAGATAGATTTAGGTAAAAACAACACTCTTCTTCATTTAAAAATATACAGAGTCCCTTTTTTTTTTAGCAGTGAGTAAGTCGAGGCCTCAGCGATTTTGGAGGAAAGAGAAATGCAAAGCCAGCAATTGTTTGTTAAAGAAGGATTAGAAACGGCTAGGAGACAGTGAGTGAGATTGATAGCGTGGTGGAGATAGCTGGGAAGAGGTAGAGGGTGGCATAAGAATGGGAACGAGAATAAGAGTGAGTATAAAAGTAAAGAATAGGACTTCATCAGGGTGAAAGTATTGCAGTGTACCCTGTCATCAAAGATCATCTATTCACTTTAAGAGAGACTTAAGGGTGACGGTTTGAGGTAAAACCAGGAGATACCAGTTATGATGGTTTGAAGGAGAAGTGTAAACTAGCAGTGTAAACAAGGGTAGGGTATTTACTAGCAGTTGAGAATGGTGAATAGGAGTATGACTAGACAGAAGATAGTAGGAATGACAAGTTTTTGGGGTGCAGTTCAAATTGGGCTGGTGTCTGGAATGAGACTGGGGCCTAATAAAAAGGAGCATCCATACAGGAGCTCAAATGGGCTGTGCCCTGTAGCATCCCAAGGACAGGCCTGAATTCTGAGAAGGGCAAGTGGTGAAAGTATTGTCCAGTCCTTTTTAAGTTGGTGGCTGAGCTCGGTGAGGTGTGTTTTTAAAAGACCATTAGTCCGTTTTACCTTTCCTGAAGTTTGAGGACAGTAAGGGGTATGAAAGTTCCACTCAATACCAAGAGCCTGAGAAACTGCTTGGGTGATTTGACTAATAAAGGCTAGTCCGTTATCAGAATATATAGAGGTGGGAAAGACAAACCGAGGAATTATGTCTGACTGAAAGGAAGAAATGACCATGATGGGCTTCTCAGACCCTATGAGAAAGGCCTTTATTCATTCAGTGAAAGTGTCTACCCAGACCAAGAGGTATTTTAGTTTCCTGACTCAGGGCATGTGAGTAAAGTCAATTTGCCAGTCCTGAGCAGGGGCAAATTCCCAAGCTTGATGTGTAGGGAAGGGAGGGGGCCTGAACAATCCCTGAGGAGTAGTAGAATAGCAGATGGAACACTGAGAAGTGATTTCCTTAAGGATAGATTTCCATAATGGAAAGGAAATGAGAGGTTCTAAGAGATGGGCTAGCGGCTTGTGACCTACATGGAAGATGTTATGAAATGATGACAGAATAGAATGGACCTGTAAGGCTGGAAGGCGATATTTCCCTTGGTCTAAGAACCATTTGCCTTGTATGGGAAGAGATTGATAGGGTGATGTTTCAGTGGAGGAGTAGGTGTGAGTGACCAATGAGAAGGAGAAAAATTGGCCATGAGGGACCAAAGTTGGAACTCTGGTTGCTTCTTTAGCTAACTTATTAGCATAAATGTTGCCCTGAGCGATGGGATCTGACACCTTTTGATGGACCTTGCAGTGAATGACTCCAGCTTCCCTTGAAAGTAAAGTGACCTTGAGATGAGTTTTTATTAAAGAGGCATTAATGATGGAGGACCCTTGTGTAGTGAGGAGACCTCTTTCTGCCCATATAACAGCATGGAGGTGCAGGATATGGAAGGCATATTTAAATTCAGTATAATATAGTCAGAAAGGCTACAGTGTGATGTACCAGCTCTTGTTTAAGAATTTTGACTGTACAGTCCTGTACTTTGGCTGTGTGTAATGCAAAGGGTTGGTATGAGTTAGGGAGAGCTAGTGTGGGAGCAGATTTTATGGCTATTTTTAAGGAATGGAAGGAATGGAAAGAGGAGTGATGAAAGGACATAGGATCTACAGGGTCAGCTAGGTTTGCTTTTGTGAGTTTATATAACGGTTTAGTCAGGATGGTAAAACTAGGTGTTTAAAGGTGGAAGTACCTAAGTATGCCTAGGAAGGAAAGGAGTTGTTGTTTTGCAGAAGGGGTTGGGCTTTGGGAGATTAGCCAGACACAATTAGCAGGGAAAGCACATGTGTTTTCTAGAAGAATTATGCTGACATAGGTAAGGATGAGGAAGAAATTTGGGCTTGACTGAAGTAATGGGGGCTGTCTGTGAAGCCTTGTAGCAGTATAGCCTAGGTAATTTGCTGAGCCTGATGGGTGTCAGTGTCAGTCCAAGTGAAAGCAAAGAGAGGCTGGGATGAAAGGTGCAAAGGAATAGTAAAGACAGCATGTCTGAGATCCAGAACAGAATAATGAGTTGTGGAGGGAGATATTGAGGATAAGAGAGTGTACAGGTTGGGCACCACAGGGTGGATAGGCAAAACAATTTGGTTGATAAGGCACAGATCCTGAACTAACCTGTAATACTTGTCTGGTTTTGGGACAGGTAAAATGGGGAAAATGTAAGGAGAATTTATAGGTTTTAGAAGCCCATGCTGTAGCAGGCAAGTGATATCAGGCTTCACTCCCCTTAAAGTGTGTTGCAGGATGGGATACTGGCATTGAGTGGTGTAAGTGTGATTGGTTTTTAATGGGATAGTAATGGGCATGTGATCGGTTGCAAGGGAGGGAGTAGAGGTGTCCCATATTTGTGGGTTAAGGTGGGGGGATATGAGAGGAAGACAAGAAGGAGGCTTTGGGTTGGGAAGAAGGGCAGCAATGAGATGTGTCTGTAGTCCAGGAATAGTCAGGAATGCAGGTAATTTGATTAAAATGCCTAAACTTAATAAGAGAACTGGGCAGGTGGGGATAACTAAAAAGGAGTGCATAAAAGGATATTGTCCAAGCTGGCACCAGAGTTGGGGAGTTTTAAGAGGTTTAGAAGCCTGGCTGTCAATACCCACAACAGTTTTGGAGGCAAGGGAACCATGCCCTTGAAAAGAAGGTAATGTGAAGTGGGTAGCCTCTGTATTAATTAAGAAGGGGACGGACTTACCCTCCACTGTAAGAGTTACTAAAAGAGTCTGTGATGGTCCAGGAGGCTTCTGAGGAGATTGGGCAGTATCAGTCATCAGTCACTAAGCCAAGAAGATCTGGGAAGGGTCAGTCAGTGAGCCTTGGGCCAGAGTTCCAGGGGCTCTGGGAGTGGTTGCCAGCCAAATTGGACAGTCTAATCTCCACTGGGGTCACGCACAGATGGGACATGGCTTAGGAGGAATCCCAGGCTGTGGGCATTCCTTGGCCCAGGGGCCAGATTTCCAGCACTTGAAGAAAGATCTTGGGGGAAGAGGTCCTGAAGGAATGCCTGACCACTGTGGCTTAGGTGTTTTGAAGTTCTTGTGTGCAGGAAGTGCAGCTGGGTTTTGTCTCACAGCAGAGGTGAGTAATTGTAACTCTTCTCTATTATTGTACATCTTGAAGGTGAGGTTAATTAAGTCCTGTTATGGGGTTTGAGGGCCAGAATCTAATTTTTGGAGCTTTATTTAATGTCGGGAGTGGATTGGGTAATAAAATGCATATTGAGAATAAGATGGCCTTCTGACCCTTCAGGGTCTAGGGCTTAAAGTGTCTCAGGGTTGCTGCCAAATGAGTAATGAACTGGGCTGTGTTTCTATATTTGATGAAAAAGACCCTAAATGCTAAATGATTTGAGAGAGGTCAGATAAAGGAAAAGGAGCATTAACTTTGACTATGCCTTTAGCTCCAGCCACCTCTTTAGGAGAAAATTGTTGGGTTGGTGGGGGAGGGCTAGTCACGGAATGAAACTTTAAGCCAGACCGGGTGTGAGGAGGGGATGTGATAGAAGGATTATAGGGTTGGGGGAGCAGAGACTGAGGAAGAATTGGAGCCTGATTCAGCCTGGTGGGGAGTGACCTAAGGAGCAGTCTGGGGAGGACGGAAGAGGTCAGATGGGTCATTAGAAAAGGAAGATTGAAAAGACTCAGTGATGCTTGGTGTTGGGACTCAGGGGACAGGCAGGAGGGAAAGAAGGAAGATTTGGGATGAGTTGCATTGGGAACAGAGACTAGGGAGGAACCGATGTGTAAAAGAATGCCTGCACATCAGGCATCTCAGACTGTTTGCCCATTTTATGACAAAAATTATCTAGATCTTGTAGGATGGAGAAATAGAAAGTGCCATTTTCTGGCTATTTGGAACCATTGTTGAGTTTGTACTGGGGTCAAGCAGCATTGCAGAAGAAAATAAGGCATTAAGGTTTTAGGTCAGGTGTGAGTTGAAGAGGTTTTAAGTTCTTGAGAACACAGGCTAAGGGAGAAGAAGGAGGAATGGAAGGTGGAAGGTTGCCCACAGTGCAGGAAGCAAGCCCAGAGAAAAGAGAGGGTAGAGACACAGAGAGAAGGGTTGTGGGGTACTTGCTCCCCCAGGAAAGTGGTACTTGCCACTAAGGTGAAGGATCAAGGCAGGCATCCCTGCAGTGATCAGACACCTCTGAAATGTGGCAGAATAATCCAGCAGTCGTCCCTGAAGTGATTAAACACCAAGGGAAGACTGTCTTCCCGAGTCCATGACCAGCACCAGAGTTTTGCGTTCACAGATAAAATACGTCTCCTCTGTTCCTACTAGAAAAGGAAAGGAACTGAAATTAAGAGAAGGGAGAGATTGAAAGGTGGTGCCAAGATTGAAAGCAGAAAGAGTTTGAGGGACAGTAAGAGAAGTTGGAGAAAAGAGTAAAGAGAGTCCACTTACCTAATTTAAAATTGGTGGGATGTTCCTTGGGCTGGTTGGTCTGAGGACCAGAGGTGGTAGGTGGATCTTTCTCATGGAGCAAAGAGCAGGAGGTCAGGGGATTGATCTCCCAAGAGAGGTCTCCCAATCTGAGTCATGGCACCAAATGTCACGTGAGTCTGTGCACCTGGGTGCAAATGGGATGAGTTCAAAAAGAGAGTCAGCAAGGGAGATAGGGGTGGGGCTATTTTATAGGATTTGGGTAGGTAGAGGAAAATTACAGTCAAAGGGGGTTGTTCTCTGGCAGGCAGGGGCGGGGGTCACAAAGTGCTCAGTTGGAGAGCTTCAGGAGAAGGAATTTCACAAGGTAATGTCATCAGTTAAGGCAGGAATTGGCCATTTTCACTTTTTTTTGGATTCTTCAGTTGCTCCAGGCCATCTGGATGTCTATGTGCAGGCTTGGGCTCAGAGGCCTGACATTTTCTATTTATGATGTTCATGTAGAAAGCTGTATATACATATATACACACACACACACAGCTGTGTATATATATATACACACACACACACACACAGCTGTATATATATATACACACACACACACATTTGTATATATGAAATACATTGCATTGGGGTCATGAAAGAAAACAGAATATAGAATATTGACTATAAAATTTATATTATCAAACTTTTCAGGCACTATTTCAAAAATATTTGCTTCATGAACTTTCATGACTACCATGCTCTTCTATGACTTTCTAATTCTCTGCCTGGTTATTTCTTTCTCTTCAAATACAATCCTGAGTAGAAACTCTAATACGTAAAAGTGCTAAAAATGACACTGCTTTAGTAGAAACATTAGCATTTAAATGAAGTGACTGACAGTTTGGCCTTTATCTCCGAAGTGACCTCTGAATTTTGAAAACTGTGTAAAGTTTATTTTGTAAACAATTATTTTGTAGCACTCAGCTTATCCCTAACATTTACCAATAAATTTTCTTTTCTTTGCACTAGTTCTGTCTCCTCAACTTGACTGTAAATTTCCTATAAACAAGAACCAAATCTTCATGTGCAATTGCCATAGAATCTGAAATCTGGATGAACCATTTCTCTAGAGGCCTGAGAGTACTTTCATGGTAACTAGACATCTCAAACTTCAGGAGGTGAACATACACAGAGAATAACACAGCATTTTACTAAGTGCAAATTGGCACCATCAAGTGGTGAGGTCATTAAACATATTCACCCTCTTCTTCAGCTTTCTAGCTTCTTCCTCCCATAATGCACAATCACCACTCATACCATGTACCTTGCAGAAGAAGTATTTCAGTGCACAATTTACCTTTCTTATATGTGAATGGTTGCTTAGGCATCTATTTGAGTGAGCCATGGGTTACCCAGATTAAATATCATTTCTGGGTATGCCTATGAGGAGGTTTCCAGATGAAATTAGTAATTTAATCAGTGGGTTTAATAAAATAGATTGTCTTCCCCAATGTGGTTGGTCATTACCCAATCCTTTCAGAGTCTGAATAGAATAAAAAGTCAAGGAAAGAAGGAATTTGCCCTTTTTTGCTTCCTTCCTGCCTGCTTATTTGAGCAAAATACATCAATATTTTGCTGCTTTTGCACTGGGTATATGCCATCCTCTCCCTTGGTCATCAGGCATTTGGATTCAGAGTATTACAACACCTACTCTCCTGGGCTAGTAGATGGCAGTTCTTTGGACATCTCCGCTTCCATAATCAACTGAGCTAAAGCCTCATACTAAATCATTCTCTGTCTCTCTGTCTCTCTCTCTGTCCCTCCCTCTCTCTCTCTCCCTCTTCTTTCTCCTTTTGGGGAGCAAAGAAGATGGCCAACTAAATGCAGCTGAAAAGTACCTCTCCCACTGAGAGAAATCAAGTATCAAGTAAACCATCATACTTCAAAGAGATCTTTTGAGGGAAAATAGAGTCAATATAGAGACAATGCAGACATTCCCCCAAACCTGCTCTGACTCTGCCCAGTTCACAGGACCAGCAGGTTCCTGAGGAGGTGTGAGTTCCCTATTGAACTAACCTTTAGCTCCAGATGGCTCTAGGGGAGCAGAGAGTGCAGTCCACCAGAGTCTGGCTTAGGTCTAAGGAAACACAGGCATGGCACCAGTGATTGCAGAGGAGTCCCG
The DNA here is from genome assembly GCF_000951045.1 of Mandrillus leucophaeus. NCBI lineage: Eukaryota > Metazoa > Chordata > Mammalia > Primates > Cercopithecidae > Mandrillus > Mandrillus leucophaeus. The sequence goes on from NW_012105575.1 coordinate 98,890, forward strand.
CAAGGCCCAGGAATGGACTTGGTGAGGCGGTTATCTCTTGCCCCTCTATTTCCCACTCTAGCTGTATATATGGAGTACATACAGCTGAATGTACTCCAAAATACAGGAGACACAATGCTGATCAAAAGACTATTTGCCAGCCCTTCATCTTAAGCACCATTTACTGTATCATAGCCTGAATTACCTCTCCAAACAAAATTGTATTCCTTTAGCCCTCAACACTTGTAAAACCTAATGCAGGAAACTAGCCACAGCTAAGAAATTGTACAGAACCTTCATTCTCTGAAAGTACTGAGAAACGAAGCCAATCAACTTTACACAACACACACCTCCGTCAAATGCCCAAGAGAAAAAAACAAATTGAAGCAAAAAAACCACCCAAACAGTCATTTCCAAAACAAAAAGAAACACAAGCCCCTCAAATGAGAAGAAATCAGAGAAAGAATTCTAGACATTCATAAAGTCAGAGTAGTTCTATACCTCTAAAGGAGTACACTAGCTAAACAGATTGCAATGCCTGAAAAGACAGACACAGAATTCAGGATCTGAAAGAGAAGTTCAAAGATATTTAAGAGCAGGTTGAAATCCAATCCAAGGAAGAAAGTAAAATGATTTAAGAGTTGAAAGATGACAAAGTCGTTTCAAGAAGGAACCACACTAAACATCTGGGTTTAAAAAATTTACTACAGGAATTTCAAAAACAAATGGGAACCTTAACAACAGAATAGACAAAACTGAAGAAATGATTTAAGACTAGTCCTTCGAATCAGCCCAGTCAGTTAAAATTAAGAGAAAAACAATTTAAAACATGAGCAAAGCCTCCGGGAAATATGAGATTTTGTACAAAGACCAAACTTACACATCATTTGAATTTCTGAGATATAAGAAGAGAGAATTAGCAACTTGGAAAACATATTGGAAGATATAACCCATGAAAATTTCCTCATTCTTGCTAGAAAGGTCATCATGCAAATGCAGGCAATTTAGAGAACCCCTCTAAGATACTATATAAGACAACCATTCCCAAGACACATGTCCACCTGACACTACAAGGTCTATATGAAATAAAAAATATCCTAAAGCCAGCTAAAGATCACTTACAAAGGGAAGCTCATCAGGCTAACATCACAATTCTCAGCAGACACCTTATAAGCCAGAAGAATTTAGGGGCTATTTTCAGCATTCTTAAAGAAAAGAAATTCCAACCTAGAATTCCTGTCCCACCAAACTAAGCTGCATAAGCAAAGTAAAAATAACATCCTTCCCACACAAGCAATTGCTAAGGACATTTATTTTGACTAGACTAGCCTTACAAGAGATATTTATGGGAGTGATTAACACATAAATTAAAAAAAAAATCTACACTGACAGAAACATACTTAAGTACATAGCCCACATTCCTATAAACTACACAATTGAGACTACAAAGCAACCAGCTAACAATAGCACAATAGGATCAAAACCTCACATATCAATATTAACCTGGAATGTAAATGGTCTAAACGCACCACTTAAAAGGCAAAGAGCAGGAAGCTAAATAAAAAATAATAAGACCCAACTGGCTGCTGTCTTCAAGAGATCCATATCACATGTAATAAATCCCATCAGTTCAAAGTAAAGAGATCCATCATGCGAATGGAAAACATAAAATAACAGGGGTTACTATTCTTACATCAGATCAAACAGGCTTTAAATCAATGACAGTAAAAAAGAACAAACAAGGGCATTACATAATGGTAAAGGATTCAATTCAACAAGAAGACTCAACTATCCTTAATATACATACATCCAACATTGGAACACTCAGATTCATGAAACAGGTACTTCTAGACCAACAAAACCACTCAGACAGCCATACAATAATAGTGGGAGCCTTCAATACCTCACTGACAGCATTAGACAAATGAAGGCAGAAAATGGGCAAATGAATTCTAGACTTACATTTGACACATGATCAATAAGACCTAACACAGATCTACAGAATACCTCACCCAACAACCACAGAATATACATTTTTCTCACCCACACATGGATCATACTTTAAGTTTGAACAGGTTTGGCCATAAAGTGAGTCTCAATAAATTTAAAAAAAAAATCAAAATTTTACCAAACATATTTTCAGACGGTAGTGGAATAAAAACAGAAATCAATATCAAGAAGATCTCTCAAAACAACACAAGTACATGGAAACTAAATATCTTGCTCCTGGATGGTTTTGAGGTAAACGCAAAATTAAGGCAAAAATAAAACAAAATCTTATATGATTAATAATGACAGGCCATATTAAAATCTCTGGGATGTAGCTAAAGCAGTGTTAAGAGGAAAGTTTGTAGTGCTAAAAAACACCTACATCAAGAATTTAGAAGGATCTCAAATTAACAATCTAACACAGCACTAAGAGGATTTAGAAAAATAAGAACAAACTACCCCTAAAGCTAGAGGACAAAAATAAATAAATAAATAAATCAGAGTAGGCTGAAGGTAACTCAGACCTCAAAAGATATACAAAGGATCAAAGAAACCAAAAGTTGATACGTTGAAAGGATAAACAAGGTCAATAGACCACTAAGTAGATTAGTCAAGAAAAAAGAGAGAAAACTCAAATAAGCAAAGTCAGAAGTGATAAACATGACATGGCGACTGAACCCAGAGAAATGCAAAAGATCCTCAAAGACTATTATGAACACTTCTATGCACAGAAACTTGAAAAATCTAGCGGAAACTGATGAATTCCTAGAAACAGAAAACTTCCCAAGATTGAGTCAGGAGAAATTGCAATCCTGAACAGACCAAAAATTAGTTCTAAAATTGACTCAGTAATAAAAATTCTACTAACCAAAAAAAGCCCTGGATCAGATTAATTCACAACTAAATTGTACCAGACATACAAAGAAGAGCTATTAGTAAGCCTACTGAAACTATTTCAAAAAAAAAAAAATTGAGAAGGAGGAACTTCTCCCAAACTCCTTCTATGAAATTGGCATCATTCTCCGACCAAAATCTGGTGAGGACACAACAAAAAGAAAACTACAGGACAATATGTCTGATGAACAGAGATGCAAAAATTCTCAACAAATTACTAGTAAATGGAATTTAGCAGCAAATCAAAAATTTAATTCACCATGTAAGCTTCATTCTTGGAATGCCAGGTTGGTTTAACATATGCAAAACAATAAATGTAATTTGCCACAAACAGAATTAAAAGCAAAAATCATATGATTATCTCAATATATATAGGAAAACCTTTGATACAATTCAATGTCCCTTCATGACAAAAACCCTCAATAAACGAGGCATCAAAGGAACATACCTCAAAATAATAGGAGCCATTTATGACAAACTCACAGCCAGAATGATAATGAGGAGAAGGTGGAACTATTCCTGTTGAGAACTGGAACAAGACAAGGCTGCCCAATCTCATCACTCCTATTCAACATAGTATGGGAAGTCCCAGACTAAGTAATCAGGCAAGAGAAACAAATGAAAGGCATTGAAAGAGGAAAAGAAGCAGTCAAAATATCTGTGTTCTCTGACGATATGATTGTATACTTATAACATACTAAACACTCTACCAAAAGGCTCGTGGAAATAATAAATGACTTCAGTGAGGTTTCAGGATACAAAAATCAATGTGCAAATATCAGTAGCATTTCTTTTTTTTTTTTTTTTTTTTTGAGACAGAGTCTGGCTCTGTTGCCCAGGCTGAAGTGCAGTGGCCGGATCTCAGCTCACTGCAAGCCCCGCCTCCCAGGTTCACGCCATTCTCCTGCCTCAGCCTCCCGAGTAGCTGGGACTACAGGCGCCCGCCACCTCACCCGGCTAATTTTTTTTTTTTTTTTTTGTATTTTAGTAGAGACGGGGTTTCACCGTGTTAGCCAGGATGGTCTCGATCTCCTGACCTCGTGATCCACCCATCTCGGCCTCCCAAAGTGCTGGGATTACAGGCTTGAGCCACCGCGCCCGGCCAAATATCAGTAGCATTTCTATACAACAGTAATGTTCAAGTTGACTGCCAAGTCAAAAATGCAATCTCATTTACAATACCTATACAAAAATAAAATATTGAGAAAAACATTTATCTAAGGAGGTGAAACATATCTGTTAGGTGAATTATAAAACACTGCTGAAAGAAATCATTGATGACACAGACAAATGGAAAACACTCCATACTCATGGAAAAGAAGAATTAATATCAATCAAATGGCCATACTGCTCAAAGCAATCTTCAGATTCAATGTCACTTCTATCAAACTATTAATACCACTTACCACAGAATGAGAAAAAACTATTCTAAAATTGATATGGGACCAAACAAAACCCCAAAACTACTCAAAGCAATCCTAAGCTACAAAAACAAAGTCAAAGGCATCACACTGTATGACTTCAAAGTATAATACAAGTTATAGTAAACAAAACATTATGGTATTGGTATAAAAACAGACACAGAAAATATTCCAGAAAATATGATACTGTTGTGGGAGAATGAGATAACTTCAGCTGTTGCAACAATGTTGGAATAAGTCATACATACATTTATCATGTTGAAGATGGAGGGCACAGAATGAGAAATATGGATTCTTATTTTAACAATATTGAGTTGGAGACCAGCCTTGGCCAACATGCTGAAACCCCATCTCTACTAAAAATACAAAAAATTAGCCGGGCATGGTGGCAGATGCCTTTAATCCCAGCTACTTGGGAGGCTGAGGCAGCAGAATCACTTGAATCCGGGAGGCGGAGGTTGCAATGAGCTGGGATCACACCATTGCACTCCAGCCTGGGCAACAAGAGTGAAACTCCATCTCAAAAATAAATAAATAAATAAAATAATAATAATAAGGTAATCGAACTGCCAATTTAGCCATTATCTTATCTCAAAACTCCTAGTAATATGACACAATATATTTTTTCTGAACTTTCAAATTAGATGAATTAGAATTTTCTGTTTTATGTAGACGAAATCAGCAGATATCATAATCTATCAGGTATATGTTTTAAAAGTTGACTAGAACAGATATAAATTTTTTTAGATACAGAGATGCCAATGCACTATGTTAACACCAACAGATATTGAATTATTTAGTTTGCCAAATGGTTATTTTGATAATATGGAAGATATGTGATTTTGTTTCTAAAAAACATAAATAAAAATAACTCAAGAAAATTGTATTTATTCAGAGGACACTTGATATACTGAACTCAATTAAGAGATGACAAATCACCCCCAAAGAAATAATTACCACATATTGTTCTACGTAATTAATTTAAGACCTTTGAAGAACATCTTTTTAAATCTCTATCATTCATATAATTTGTCTCAATCACAATCATTAAAATTATTATTTTAAACTGCCATGTGAGAGAACTCAATTCACCCATATTGAGCCAGTTTTCTTTTCTTATTCCAATTATTGTTGTCAAAAATTCAATTAACTGGCCGGGCGCCGTGGCTCACGCCTGTCTGTAATCCCAACACTTTGGGAGGCCCAGGCGGGCGGATCACAAGGTCAGGAGATCGAGACCATCCCGGCTAACACGGTGAAACCCCGTCTCTACTAAAAATACAAAAAAACTAGCCGGGTGAGGTGGCGGCGCCTGTGGTCCCAGCTCCTCGGGAGGCTGAGGCAGGAGAATGGCGGGAACCCGGGGGGCGGAGCTTGCAGTGAGCCAAGATGGCGCCACTCACTCCAGCCTGGGTGACAAGGCGAGACTCCGTCGCAAAAAAAAAAAGTTCTGTGATGGCAAAGACTTAACAATTTTATAGAAAAACTAAGATACCCATGGTTAAAGATTTCCTCATGTGATTTTTTTACCAGACAGCAAACATACTATAAAACACAGTAAAGATAAATACTTTCATAAAAGGAAAGGGGGAAGAAATGGAAAGAAAAATTGGCAAAGCATAATATTTAAAATACTCTTGTGAAAAGTTTTATAATTTTTAGCATAGAGCTTATTATTAGATTAAATAAAACAATGAATTTGTGAAAATATATTTAATAATCTAATAATGTAAGAAGTATCAAATCAATTGCTTCTAAAAATTATGCTTTCTAAACTATTAGCAGAGTGATCTTGATAAAGTCTTAGAAGTATAAATGCCTTTTGTGATTACAATATTTCAGTGACTTCCTGCAGCTCTAAAAGTGTGAAAGATGAACTCATCTCCAGAAACAGAGGGATACTTTATGTTTTGGAATGTCCTGTCCTCTCTAGCCTCATCTCTCATTACCATGCCCCTTGTATTTCATACCACAGCCATCGTAAACATATTTGTCAAATAAAAAATAAATAATATATTTTAATAATGTTTTAGTAAAACTATTCAGAAAGTTTTTCATTGACCTAGTATTATAATTTTTCTGTGTTTGTTTCTCTCATTTGAACCCAGATATAGGCTCTAGAGGACTTTCATGGGATCCTCATTGCTAATCCTCACCAGTATGACAAAGGTCATAATTGAAAAGGATTCTACATGATAAGCAAGGGTTCAGAAAGTGAATGCTGTCATAATTCTTTATATGCCCATACACAGTCATATATACTAACGAAGGACTTTGGGAAATGCTACCCCCAAATTAGCCACTTTGATATATTTATTACTTCAAGCGGATGCCATCTGAATAACAGCAAATGCAGGGAGAGGCTATCTCTGAACTCCCCTTCTCTACTTAAAGACAGATCCTCCAAAAGAAACTCAACTGTCATCAATCTCCTCCCCGAAAGTTACATCAACTAAGGAAGATTAACTCTTCAAATCACAGGAGAAGAGACTAGCACCCACACTTTGAGAGAAACTATCATTTCTTCTTTTAAGGGTTTATTCATCTTTTCTAAAAATCATTTCCCCTCACCTAAATTCCCTACATGCTGCCTCCCCTTTCCACTATGAAGAGGGCATATGAACTCCTAAATCTTGCTTTTGTTGGGGTATTCATATAGTAAATTTGCAAACCTTTTCTCCTGTTGATCTGCCTTGTTTATTTCATTGACTTGGTTACTGAAGCCTCAGAGGTTAAAGGGAAAGCCTTCCCTCCTACATCATATATAACCATAATATGCAATTATTTTAAGAGATAATATGAAGTTGGTAAGGAACTGTGGTTAAAATAAAGTCAGCAACTCATGACTAGATGTCTAATTTAAAGTTATTGAGTGATTACTCATAGAGATAAGACAATTATATTACGTTTATTGTGATAATTTAATTTGCTCTTTAATGATTTATTAAGTGTAAATTAGTAGAAATTAACCCTGGTAACCTCATTCTTTCCCACTACTTGATCTGGAATATCAGTTATAACTAATCTATATTGTAATTTCCCTACCTTCCAAATAGCCTCCACAGTTACAAGTAGATGAATCAATGCTAATTAGGAAAAAAAATATAGCTACTGATTATTTCAAATAGTTCATTATTCAGATAAAATAGGCTCTGGGTGACATAAGTAATGGCACATGTATACATATGTAGCAAACCTGCACGTTGTGCACACGTACCCTAGAACTTAAAGTATAATAAAAAATTTTAAAAAAAACTGAGAAAGATACCTGAACACCAGTCTTCAGATAATTAGAGTGTTAACTATAAAAATTATTAGTGATGAGATAACATGGTTTTTGTCAAGTGTATGAAATTTTTTTGGGCTATTACAGTCTTATAATTTTAGAACTGGGTCCAACACTTGCATGTTAGTGGTTTGCAGCCTAAGGGGAGTTTCTTTCAAAAGAGTGTTTGAAAAATAGAAAGAAGTTTTTGATTCTCACAATCACATTTGGGTCCCACTGGACTTGACTGCTCAGGTGGCCATTGTGCTAAGTGCCGGCACTATGCAGTAATGTACCTCACAACTAAGAGTCATCATGCTTCAAATGCCAACTGATAAATCACAAATTTAGAGACCAGGAAAAGAATAGAGTTTGAAGATAAATGCTACAGGCTTCACGTTTGTATTTCCTTCAAATGCTTATGCTAAAATCTAATCATCAGCGTGATGGTAGTGGAAAGTGGGACTTTAAGTTGTGAGAGGAGAGTACTCATGAATGGTTCTAGCCCCCTTATAAAAGCAGCCCCAGATAGCTGCCATTCCTTTTTTTGTCATGTGAAGACACAGCTAGAAGACACTGTCTTATGAATCAGAAAGAAGTTCCTCACCACTCATCATATACGTCAGCATTTTGATTCTGGACATCTCAGCCTCCAGAACCGTGAAAAATAAAATGTCATTGTTCATATGTTGCTCAATCCATGGAATTTTGTTAATATAGCACAAATGAACTAGGACAAGAAGAACAGTGGGAGAAACAGGATTGGAACTGTGTTCTGTTTCAGCAGGAAAAAAAAAAGACATTTCAGTATTTTTTTTCCTATGAATAATATGAATAGAGTAAGATCTAAATAAGGGTATCGTTACCTTCAGAGGGAAATTTTGTACTCCCACTCCATTCTTCAGCTACATATGAAAAATTTAAATAGCTATAGGTACCAAAAGTTTCAAATTCCTCTAGTCTGGTTTTTGTCTCCCGACTTTGGCCTTCACTGGATACTCTGCCTTCAAGGGACCCTGTGACCTGCAGCCCTTTCTGCCCTTTCTGCTACAACTGTTGTTTTGTGCTGGAGCCCTGCCAAGGTAATGGTAAGATATGGGGGTTGGGGCTTGGAGCTGTGACATTCACAAGTGTTTCTCCAGTACTGTTGTTTGTTTGTTTTTCCTCATGCCCACCCCCACTCCCTTCCCTGGCTGCAAGACTTCCAATGTATTTTTGAAGCCTTGATACCTGTTGAAATGATTTTTTCCTCCTCAGGTAAAACAGCAAGACTGAAAGCAGCTGGAGGCAGAGAAATGTCCTTTCCCAAAGCAGACCATTTTTATAGTGAAGACTCTGGATCTATCTAAAGGATGACTCTTCTCCTCCTCCTTGTCAGATCCAGGAAAGGATCTTTCTCAGATTCTTACTGGTATGGCTCCTGCAGGTAAAGCCCACAAAAGTGTAGGGGCTGCAATAAGACTACATCACCAAGAAACTTTTTTATTCTTATGCTTGTCTGCATTCAACATTTATATGGTCCTATTAGTTTATGGCTCCAGTGACTTCTCCTCTGGATAATAGATCTCAGTTTCTGTATATCTCCCAATTTTAGAGTAGTTGAATGTCCTATAACATCTGCTTCTCAACAGATACAAGAAAAGTTATTTTAAGTTTTATTCTTGAATGACCAAGAGTGACAACTTTTAAGCTCTTTGCTTGTTGGATTTTGTCGAAGCTAGAATGAAAAGCTGTTTGTTTTCTGACTGCTTATAAATTTTTTCCTCTTGCCAGAGAGAATTAACAAGTACAATTCTGACATTCCTCAGTTACTTATGAAAACTATTGTCACATCTTAAAAAGAAGTAAAGTACAGCAGGTGTGGTGATTCACGCCTGTAATCCCAGCACTTTGGGAGGGTGAGGCGGGTGGATTACCTGAGATCAGGAGTTCAAGAGCAGCCTAGCCAACATGGTGAAATCCCGTCTCTACTACAAATGCAAAAATTAGCCAGGCATGGTGATGCATGCCTGTAATCCCAGCTACTTGGGAGGCTGAGGCAGGAGAATCGCTTGAACCCAGGAGGCCAGAAGGTGGAGGTTGCAGTGAGCTGAGATCTTGGCACTGCAGTTCAGCCTGGGTGACAAAGCAAGACCCTGTCTAAAAAAAAAAAAAAAAAAAAAAAAGAAGAAGCACAGTGTGGGCATATGAAATGTAAGCTAGCTAGCTCAACAGCTTGGGAAAATCATCATAAGAGAACTGGCAAGCAAGTAATTGGTAACAACATAATATTAAAAATATAATGCAAAACACAATCCAAAATGGGCGTATGGAACAGGCAAAATATCAACTTATGTGGGAAAAGATAAACCGCAGATGTTACTACAGCTATGAGACTGAGGGTGGAATTCAATAACAGCAATTTTCAAGCATCCATTATAAAAGTGTTCCAACAAATTGCATAAATACTCTTGAAATAAATTGAAAGGTTGAAGTCTAGTAAGTAAATACATACTGCAACAAACAAAATGGAAATTTAAGACTTTTAAAATATAATAACTTTAAAAAAAATAAAATCTTGAATATATCAACAGCAGCATAGCAATAATGGATATAAGATTCACTAATCTTGAAGATAGATCAATGGAAAAAATTCAATTAAATAACGGATATAGAAAGGTAACATAAAACAAATAGTTTCAGAGACTTGGAGGAAAACAACATAAGGTCTAATATCTGTGTTGTTGATGGTCCAGAGATACAAGCAAAAGGATGTGGTATAGGAAAAAACTATGTGAAAAAATAAGGCCTGAAAACTTCTCAAATATGATAAAATTTATAAACTTGTAGATTAATGAAGCTCAGAAAGGCCCAAACAGAATGAAATCCCCAAAAACCTTCCTGAAATATCGTAACTGTGATGACTAATATTGAGTGTCAACTTGATTGGCTTGAAGGATGCAAAGTATTGTTCCTGGGTGTATCTGTGAGGGTGTTGCCAAGGGGATTAACATTTGAGTCAGTGGACTGGGAGAGGCAGACCCACCCTCAATCTGGGTAGGTACCATCTAAATAGCTGCCAGAACAACTAGAATAAAGCAGGCAGGAGAAGATGGAAGGGCCAACTTACTGAGTCTTCCAGCCTTCATCTTTCTCCTGGGCCGAATGCTTCCTGCCCTCAAACAACAGACAGCACCTTTTGGACTCTTAGACTTACACCAGTGGTTTTCTAGGGTTCACAGGCCTTTTCCACAGAGTGAAGGCTGCACTGTCAGCTTCCGTACCTTTTAGGTTTTGGGACTGAGACTGATGCACCACTGGCTTCCTTGCTCCTCAACTTGCAGACAGCCAATCATGAGACTTTGCTTTGTGATCATGTTAATAGACTCCCTTTCATATATGCATATATCCCATTAGTTAATAGACTTAATAGACTCCCTTTCATATATGCATATATCCCATTAGTTCTGTCCCTCTAGAGAACCCCTACTAGTACAATAATTAAACTTTCAAAAACTAAAGCTAAAAAAGGGAAATAGAAAATTCTCAAAAGCAAACATCACACACTATTTATAGGAGGACAATGGTTTGCATGAATATAAATTTCTCATCAAAAACGGTAAACCCAGACTTCTATATCCAATGAAAATATACTTTATGAAGAGCAGTTAAATATATTATCAGATGAATGAAAACTAATAGAAGTTAATGTCAGTATAACTGCTCTATAAGAATTGCAAAAAAAAAAAAAAGGGTTTTCAGATGGAAGAAAATGATATGAAAAGGAAACTTGGAATACCAAGAATTAACAACAACAGCGGAAATATTAAGTATCCAGTTAAATCTAATAGGCAGCTTTTCTACTCTATAATTATTTGAAGTCTGTATGGCTATTGAAACCATAATATAATAAAATTTTCAGTAGATAAATATATATTTATGTATATATTGAATATAAAAACGTGTATGTATATATAGTGTATATATATGTAGTGTATATATATAGTGTGTATGCATACACATACACACATACACACACACACAAACAATATATAAATGAACTAAACACAAAGGAGGGAAAGTAATGGGACATTTTTAATTTCAAGGTTACTGCATTCTACTTGATGTACTAAAATACAGATTGTATGTAAAATGTGAAGTATGTATAACACTTAGAGCAAACTCTAAAATGTTTGACTGAAATTTAGCCTGGAAAGGGAAAGCAGAAGAACCACACGTGTGTGTGTCTGTATAAATATATTTATATTTATAATATTATATTTAATTGGTGAGCTTAGGTCATTACATTTTAATACACTTTGTTGTTTGATTTATTATTTTCTGGTTGTGTCCTTTCTTTATTAACTAATTAAATGTAATTAGTTATAT
>NW_012105575.1:110964-129390 GCF_000951045.1 Mandrillus leucophaeus
TTCCCATTATTCTCTTTTAATTATTTATTAAATTTTAACTATTTTAATTATTAATTTGATATTAATTATTAATAAACATGTAGATAGCTAATAAGAGAGCTTCAAAATGCAAGATGGAAAAACTCACAGAACTGAAAGGGCAAATTTACTGATCTATAATTATAGATGTAGGCTACTTTTCTCAATAATATATAGAATAGTAAACAGAAAATCTGCAAAAGTATAGAAGAATTTAATGGCATCATCAGTCCAGGATTACAATTGACATGTGTTGAACACTTCACCAAACAACAAAAAATGCACTTTCTCTATATTCTAAACTTAAACATTTAAAAGAATGAAAAAAAAAAAAATCCTGAGATATTCTCTGACCATAATGGAATTAACAGAAACGTAATATAAATATGTGCAATCATTTTGAAATAAAACAACCTACTTCTAAATAATTCATAGGTCACTAAAGTAATTAGAAAATACTTTGAACTGAACAAAGATAGAGCCATAACATATCAACATTTATGATTAATGTTTAGAGTAGAATTTGTATTATTAAATGCTTATACTAAAAAAAGAAAAGTCTGGTTCAATAATCTAAGCTTCCGCCTTACAAAACTAGTAAAGAAAAGCAAAATAAACCCAAGTTTGCAAAATGAAGAGAGTAATCAAAATGGAAGCAGAAATAAGATAAATTGAAAACAGAAAAACACTTTGAAAAAAAATCAATAAAATAGATGACCCTCTGACAAATGAATAAAAAGAAAGTGAGAGGTCGGGCACAGTGGCTCACACCTGTAACCCCAGCACTTTGGGAGGCTGAAGTGAGCGAATCACAAGGTCAGGGGGTCGAGACCATCCTGCCTAACATGGCAAAACCCCGTCTCTACTACAAAAATACACAAAATTATCAGGGTATGGTGACACAGGCCTGTAGTCCCAGCCACTCAGGAGGCTGAGGCAGGAGAATTGCTTGAACCTGGGAGGCAGAGGTTGCAATGAGTCAAGATCATGCCACTGCACTCCAGCCTGGGTGACAGAGCAAGACTCCGTCTCAAAAAAAAGAAAATGAGAAGACACAAGTTGACAACATGAGGAATGAAGGATGTGATGCTACTACAACCCTACAGACATTAAAAGTCTACAATTAATACAATTAATAACAGAACTTAATTATTTTTAGACATCCATAAATTACCACAAGTCACTCAAGATAAAATGGATAACCAGAATTATCCCATATCTAGTAATGCAATTAAATTTGTAATTTTAAATCTTCTCAAGAAATCCTAGCCAACTATTTTCCAAAATGGCTATATTACTTTGCCTCAGTGCCTAGGGACTCAATGTATAATAATCTTCCTTCCCTAGAAGTAAGTCTTTTTTAAAAGTGTATTTGTTGGCATTTGATTTTTGTTTTTTGCCGTCGTTTTTTTCATTCTTCCCTCCACCTTTCTGCAATGATTTCTCACCAGTCCCCTGGGGGTAGTAGTACTTGCCATTCTTTCCCCACACATCAAGGCTTTCCTACTATAGTAAAGGCAAGAAAGAAATGTTCTGGTAACATTTTTTTTGCCTCTTCCCAATAGCTGCTTTTTTATACTGTCCTGCTCTCCAATATTCAGTCTTCATCAGTGTGTCATATTTCCTAGCTCAACTCTTATTTGACCTCTCCCTTTTTAGGCACCATCTCTCTGGACTTTGAGCTAGTCAGTTGCTCTGTAAACTCAGGTCTCTGAAGGGTTAAATAAATTTGAATGTTGTCCATTTTTTTCTTTGTGTCAACATGAGGATGACTCTGTTTCCAGTACTATAGATTCTAGGGTAAAAGTCTGAGGCTGAAACTCTTTCTTTTACTAATATATTTTATAGATCTTTCTCTACTTATAAACATAAATCTTCCTTTCTGTAGTGTTATATAGTATTTATCAATACAGATTTATACTATGTAATGTAACCATTTTGTGAGTGATGGACAGTAATTTTTCTCAATTTTTAAATCAAGTATTGCCTCTACAGATATCTTTTGAAATATCTCTGCATAGTTATCTCAATAGAATAAATATATGGAACTTAGGGTATTGGCATCCATAGCCCAACTTATTTTCCCAAAATATAGGTCTAATAATGCGTTTCCTTCAATACAGTCTTTCAATGATTTTCCTTAAAATTAAATTAAAATGCTTTTACTTATATATCTATATCCAACCTAACTTTCTGCACTATCTTCTATTTCATTTACAGTATTATTCTATCATTAATATGAAAAAAAACTCAATGGTTCTTGTTTTAGAACAAGAAGTCTTCACGCTTATGCTATAATATGATTTTAACCCCACACAGATTTTCTCATAAAAAATTGATTCTGCATTTATGCTTATTGTTCTTATTGTGAACAGACATAAGAAACAACTAGATGAAAAATTGATCCAATATATTGTGACACTGATATTGAAGGCATGTTCATTAGACTGTTCACATACATTTATGTAACGGTTATCTGTTTACCGATAGAGCCAGGAAAAGTTTCTTTTCTTTCTTTTTATGAATGTATTTACTTCCTTTCATGAGATGATGAGAGAACTATAACTTACCTCTTTTCCATTTCTGCTTAGATAGAAAGTCTTAGTCAAATGTTGTGTTCCAAGTTATACTACCAGCCTAGATTTTATTGGTACCTCTTTCTATAAAATTATCGACCAACTACAATATTCAAGACACTATGTTAATTATAGCATGTACAAGTGAGTGTAGCTCAAATCTTTTGTTCTTGTAGTACTCATTTACAGCTAGCTTGGGGGAAAAAATGACCCAAAAATCAGAAGCAGTGGAATACAATATAATGCATAAGAGTTCAGGAAAATGAATTACTGTGGCCTGGAAGAGGTTTAAAAAATATCAGTGATTTTATATTTCATAGTGCATAAATTAAGAGGAGAGGATGAGATTAGGAATAAGAAACAGAATATGAGCATCTCCAAGACATGTTTGAAGGACAGTGAGATGACTTTTTATTCTTATAAGTAAAAATTTAAGAAATAAAATACAATTTGGCTTTGGTTATAATTAATAAAAATTATTTGTTATAATTAAGATTTCAAGGACCAGAATCTTATAAAGTCAAATGCTGTTAATTTTCAGAGCACTAGGCTATAAAATATCAATAAGATAACATAGAAGAAGTTATAGAACATACATACTCCAGAGATTATGAAAGAACAAGAAATTAGGGCTAATTATAAATAAGATACATTAAATGTACATGACTGTAATTCTTATTATCTTCAATAAGGCAAGGCAATAAGTAGAGATTTTCTACTTTTTTTTTTTTTTTTTTGACAAAGTATCACTCTTGTCATCCAGGGTGGAGAGTGCAATGGCATGATCTCGGCTCACCACAGCCTCCACCTCCCAGGTTCAAGCGATTCTCCTGCCTCAGTCTCCCGAGTAGCTGGGATTATAGGCATGTGCCACCACGCTCGGCTAATTTTGGTATTTTCAGTAGAGACAGGCATTTGCCATGTTGGCCGGACTGGTCTTGAACTCCTGACCTCAGGAGATCCACCCGCCTTGGCCTCCTGAAGTGCTGGGATTACAGGAGTGAGCCACCGTGCTCAACCGAGATTTTCTACTTCTTCAATGCAAGTTATTAGCTGGAACAGGTTTTCAAATATTAAACAAAAATACTTTTGCAATTTCAGAGGAAACTAAACTCATCTAGAAGCATATCAAATATATTTTTTCTTTTAATTTATACAACATGTATGATGCAGAAAAGGTAACTTGTGCATCAAAATGGTGAATGTGTTAAAATCAGACTCTTGCATAATCAAGTATGTTGACTCTTGAATCAACATAAGAAAACTCAGGTTCCTTAAGTCCCTTTGCAGACTACATCATAAAGTGTGCTTTACTGATTAAAACACGAAGGCGACACAATGCTTTGACTGATGGATTGATTGCTTTCAAATATGAAGAAGTAAGACGAAATGTATAAGCGTTAGTTAGATGACTAGTGGTAAACCTGGGAACCCCAGGATAAGACATTTTGGCATCCTCGCATATGCAGAAATATCCAACAGAAGTATGACATTGAAAGCTAAAGGCATTCATATCATTTGTATCTTTGCAGGAAAAGCTGAGACGTTCATTCTTTTTAGATATGAGCTACCAATGGCCTCAATTCCATAAATAGTATAAGAAAAAATACAGGAAGACTGCCATAAATATGTCACAAGTGAGTACAAACTAGTTAATATAAGATTTCATTTTCCATGACATTCAAAATATCTAAAACTACACACTTTCTGTGCAACAATTACCTGGACATGAGTAGTAGCTGCCTCCTTTACAGTGGCAAAAATAAATGTTTAGCCATACTCCTCCGAACATTGTGTACTGCACACCAGGCTTGTTTCATTCGGTTATTTCATTTTCCTTCAATTCTACTGTTTTCTAGTCTATTTTGGTATGTGTCTTTGTTGCCCTGGGTTTAAATTCATCCTTGTGAATATTTTAAAATACCACCTTGGTGTCAGTCAGGGTGACATGATCTATAGCATATAGCAAAATGAGACTTGCAGAATAAAATACTCTAAAGGAAATGGTCTGTGGGACACAAATGTAGATTTTCTTGAATATAAATGTATATACTGTTTTCTAACCTGGATTTTACACAATAGGTTTAAATGCCTAACATTCCTGAAGAGGCTACTTTGCAATAGGTGCTAGGCTAGATGCAGATACACATATAAAACAGACTTCCCCGTGCTGATAGTATGTGGGGCTATAGAAGAAAAGACCTAATGCAAATGCAACAGAAGGGTGCAGTAGTACCATGTTATCAGTACTAGAAGGAAAGCAGCTTATTATGCTTAAGTGAGTGTGTGGTTTGGGGCAGGGTTTCAGGTGAGAATGTTCAGAAAGGCGTCTCAGAGAACGCAACACTGGGACTATCTGGAAGAGCTATAATTTTAAAAAGACAAGAAAGCAAAGGGCAATTTGGACAGAAAGAACACTGGTGTCCCCTGATACACTGGTCATAAACTCTCAATGATAAAAAGGTGATGTTGGTATTTGCACATGACACAAATGAAGATTGTTGAAAAATAAAATAGCCAATTTACAAACTATTCTATTTGCTAAATAACAGCAGCAGTTCTCATAATAACGGTTCTTTTCTCTGAACATGACGATTCTTGTTGGCTTCTTGATTATTTTTAAAATTCTCCAAATGCACTTAAATAAATAGTCATTAAAAAACAATCATTAGGAAAGTCTCACTAACTATAAACCAAATGTCTTATTGTACTATTTTCTAAGCTTCTTCATGAGAACAGTATTTTTCTGCCTCTCTTCAGAAATTTTACACCTTTAACATTGTTGCATATATAGCATTTCCAATTTTTAATTAGATTCTTGTTTAAAATAAAAGACATGGTAAGGGAAAAAATGACATTTACAACCTATTTCAAAATCTATTTTACCTTCATCTGTTACTTGTATTTTATTATCAATATAAGTTTGTTTGCAAAGCAATGCATTTTAAAACATCCCTCCTTTACACTTCTTTCTTTATTAAAGTCAGTAGCACAGAGGAAAAAAAAATCAAACCGAAAGCCTCAGGTTTTTTATTTTATTTTATTTTATTTTAACTGCAATGTCTTTCTTTTAGCTATGTTGAAATTCATTAAAGTGATTGTACTAGAAGATTTGGCAGAGTTAATGTCAGGCTTTAATTTATCAGGGTAAATTTTGTAAAAAAATAATGCTGTGCTTTGTCTAAGAAATGCTTTGACATTTTATGTATGATTAAAAGCTAACGTGATTTAGTTTGGAAAGAGAATTATGGAACATATTGTGTGAAAACAGATTCATGCCATAAAATGTTTTAAATAAAAAAAAAAAGTTGGTGTAATGCTTCTTTCTCTTAAAGTAATGTGTTGATTTCTAATTCCCTCTCTCTCCTCCTCCCTCTCTTAAGATGTGAATGCTTAAATTAGATAAATTCAATTATGCCTCAATTTGTCTTTTGCCTTTCGAAAAACTAATTAGAAGTTATTGAGTTAAAAACCGTTAGTGGTTTCAAAATATATTAGAACTGTGGAATTTAAGACACTGTTGGATACATAAACTTTCTGACTTCGAATCTGCCCATGCATATGTTGTTCATTGAAGCAGATACATCCATTATAAGAATGGCGTATACATATCTAAATATTTTAATGATTAGCTGAGGTGAGTCTAAGAATGGAAGTGGAATGAAAAGTTTAGGCAGAGGTAGCATTGGGTACATAAACTTTCTGACTTTTGATCTCCCCATGCATATGTTATTCACTGAAGCAAATATATCCATTATAAGAATGACAAATACATGCCTAATACATTAAGGATTAGCTAAGGTGAGTCTAGGAATGGAAATAGTAAAAAAAATTTAGACAGAGGCAACATTGGGACAGTGAATTCTATTTATTTGTTGATGCAATTTGTTGAGTTCTTAGTGTGCGTGAAGCACAGTTGCAGAGTCTAGAAACAGAATAACAGGCATAATTTTTGAACTCACAGAGCATATGATCCAATAGAAGAGACTTGATAAAAATGATATTTTAGGCTGCTGGCCATTCCTCATTTTTATGATGGAAGTATGGAGGCTTTGGTTTCTTCCCCAGTGGGTAGATTCATTGAAATTTGCACAGAAGGAACATACCTGAAGACATGAGGTAAGCATGGAGATGTTTTAAATGTCAGGCATGCATGACACACATTAAAATGATACTAAATCTCTCCTAGTCCAAGGGAGCCCAGACCCCCAAAACACTAAAGTCATGCTCTGGTGTTTTGTTTGCTATCATTTAAAAAAACTGTCTTCTCATACATTTATTAAAATACCATACTTATCAATTTTGATAAACTCTAAAGTAAATGTGTCATGAACAATTATAGAATAAGTGGGAATTCTGAGTTTTGGGCAATAGAGAAGGTTATTGAGGGAATGATATTCAAAACTTGCAGAAGGAGGAGCCATTGTTTAGTAATAAATGGGCAGGACGGCATGCTAGGAAGAAGTTAGCCTTTGAGAAAAATCCAGAGTAAAATGGAGAACTGTGCTTTGGAGGAACTGATGGAAGACCATACTGATGGAAGGAGAAAGATAGGCAGGAGATAGATAATAGGCCAGGTTGTATGTGTATATACGTATATACACTGATATGGATCGGCTCTCTGTCCCCATCCAAATCTCTGTTGAATTGTAATCTCCTGTGCTGGGGAAGGGACTTTGTGAGAGATGATTGAACCACGGGTGTGGTTTTCCCCTTGCTGTTCTTGTGCTAGTGAGTGAATTCTCAAAAGATCTGATGGTTTAAAAGTGTGGCACTTCCCTCTTTGCTTGCTCTCTCTCCTGCTCATGACGATAAGACATACTTGCTTCTCTTTTGCCTTCCACCATGATTCTGTTTCCTGAGGCCTCTGCAGTCATGTGAAACTGTGAGTCAATTAAACCTCTTTTCATTATAAAATGCCCAGTTTTTATAGCAGTTCTTTATAGCAAATAGTTCTTTATAGCAGTGTGAAAATGGGCTAATACATAACACATATATGCACAAACATGAATATATGTATGCATGTATATTTAAAAATAGCAAAAGGAAGCAGCAGCTCAAAGATTTTAAATAGTGTCATGAGATGATCTCGCTTGCATTGTGAGTAGATCTCCTGCTGGCTGTGTGAGAGATGGATTAGGAGGGCTTAGAGTAGATGTGAGGAAAAGAGAAAGGAAGCCATTGCTGTAGATGCTAGTCTCCTAACCTGAGGATAATTAGATGGATGTGAAACACAGTTAGAAAGTAAAATGAAAAATTCTGATGATGGTTGCATGTAAGAGACAGAGAGAGGCTGTAAAGATTGTGTCTATAAATCTAACAAAGAAAAAAATCTGTAGTATGTCTAGGTCAAACAAAGTATGTTTTGCTTATCATAAGGTATATTATCACTTTGAAAAAAAATGTTAAGTCAAATAAAACTCAAAATCAAAATTAGAATACATTATTAAAAAAAATAAAACTGCACAAAAATTCCAATGGACACACAAGTATGGATACAGTTTGTTTTGTTTTTTTTTTTTAGATTCTCCATCAGCAATTTAAAAAATTCCCTGTTTATTGAGGTAGCTTTTCAACACAAACAAAACAAACCAACAATATAAAAAGCAGTCACAATTTTTTAACTGCATCTCTAACAAAGTTAGCATAATAGAATTTCACCGGTATCTTCTGGTCCAGTCAGCTTCCTTTAGGCGTGTGCCATATTATCATACCTATGCCTTATTCATTTTTATATCCACAGTGCCCACAGCCTCCTGGACACATCAGTGTGAAACGTTAACTAGCATTCAAGTGGGGAATGTCAAGTAGCTCAATCGAGGTCATAAGGCTAATTAGAAAGATTTGGTTTTTAAAAAGAAAAATAGGTGTTTTGCCTCCTTTGTCTTAGTGTAATATTCTTTCTGATGGGCTTAACCCATGAATCAACATGCTCTTCCCCTCCTCATTTAGCCAACTCCTACTGCTATGGACAGATTCCTGGGAACCTCTGGAATATTCAGACTTTTCTTGGAATGAGATAGCCTGACACTGGTTTGCGTTATTTTACAATAAATAAACAATAAATAAATAAATATTGGCCTTCATCTTGCTTCATTAAACCTTTGCATTTATACCCCTGTGAATATGAAGATTAGTGTTTTATAGTTATCAGGCCTTGAAAATTTTGGATTTATCTACAGCCCCTTTCAGTAGCTGTTAGTCTTCTGTTGTTCAGATGTCCCCACAGTCTGACTTCGCCAAGTCCTGGGCCTATCCTAGTTACTAGTTACTAGTCAATGTGTTCAATTGCCCTCCTCTCTCTACCACAGTTTGACCTGCCTCAGAAATGGAAAATCTATGACAGTCTGTAATACTTTAAGGTAGAATTGTATACTAATGGTGACAATTAGATTAAGAATCGCCTGAATAAGGAATGAAGAAGAAAAACTCTTATAAAGTCTTCAAGAACAAGGGATTATGGCTGGAATAAATAGTGCGCCTCACCAAGTTTATCAAATGTGCAATATATGCTACTTACTTTTTCAATAAATAACAGTTTTCCTTTTTGTAGAATACCATCCCCTTCTCTAAGATTCTTTTCACAAATTTAGTGCTTATATTACATTCTGTTTTTGGCTTGGTGGCTAACTAATACCAGCTGAGATCTTAACTGATAATTCAGATAGAAATGAATGATGTCTAGGAGTATTACTAATCAAAAAATATTTTTATTTTAAGAGAACATATTAAATTTTAATGAACAAAGCCAAGGAACAGGATTTCTGGCCCCATAGGCTGTAACTTTTAGGCAGAGAGAAATGTTCTCACTTATCTTAGATTCTTTTATGCATTTTAGGCTTAAACTAGAAGGCTACATTTTGTGGTTATTTGAGATGGATTAGGATAATGTCAGACTTCCTTAAGGATATACCTACAAGTTGCATAGAAAAACTTTTAGAAAGAGACTGAAGTGGGTATCTAGAAAGAGATGACAATCTCTGAAATGTTAAAACCTCCTGGATGATAATGTTTCATTTAGGAATATTTCCTGTTAGGGGAAAAATAAATCCATATAAAATAAATTGAAGTATGGCAGTACTTCTGCATTACTGGTAAAACTGGTAAATATAGTTAGTTGATGAAAAATAGAAACTGACTCATTTTAAATTGTTCCCTTATATATACTGAATCATTCCAGGTGATTATAAAATGTTATGTCACATCTTTCACGTTTCTTAAAAAAAAAAAAAAGGTGAACTATTTTAAACTAATGCTGTTAATATACCACAAGTTGAAGTAAAATTCTGATCACTATGAACAGCATTTCAAGAATATAAATGTTAGATTCATTCATTGTTTCATAACTTAATGAGAATTGATCCAATATATTTTTTCTTTGTCTAAGGTAACATTTCCTATTCCATTGCCTACTGCATTGCAATATGGCACCATGGTGCTCGATCATATTTCCTGTTTACCTCCAGCAGTTACCAGGACATCCTGAAATTAAACCATGATAATGTATACTCTATGCCTTAATATTTTTTCATTCTCTCTGCAATATCATTACTTCCCCAATTTCACCTTCTTTGCAGAGGCTAGGGTTCTATGTCTGTATCTCCCATCCCAGAAGAAACTGAAACAGGCAAAACCTGAGTCTTATTTTATGGATACATAAAAGAAGCATTTCACAGCTACTTAGCTGTTGATGGTCTTTTCATCCTTGAAGTCTTAATACATAATTTTATATCTAATAGCATAAACCTTTATGAAAAGATTCATTCATGTCAATAATTATATCCTGTAAATTTTTATCTATTTTTTAATAGGCAATTATTTTATATTCTTGTTCTGTACCTGACATCACCTAGAATAACGATTGAATGTTTTTTGATAAATTACTCTTTATCTTCTGGAGCACACATGGCTTTAGCACATGCAATTCAGTATAATTATTCTTTCTGTACCTAGCTGTATGCTAAACTCTGAGATAAATTAACAGACGTAAAATATGCTCCCTTTGCTTATGGAAAACAAGTTATATTTGGAAAGAATATTACATAGCAGAGAAATAGTCAATAACAACATATTCTATTCTTGAAAAATCCTGGAGACAGTAGATGTAAACTGTTCTCACCACAAAATAACTATTATAACTATCTGATAACTATGTGAGCTAATGCGCATGTTAGTTAGATTTAGTCATTCCATAACAGATATACACTTCAAAACATCATGCTGTATATGATAAATACATACAATTTTATCTGTCAAATTTTTAAATTAAAATGTAAAAAGAACAAACAAGAAAAATTCCAAAAAGAAAAAATACAAATATTATATAGTTAACATTTTATTTCTTTAGTATTTTTAATTTACTTAGAAAGTATTCTCAAAAATATTATCAAATTTAATTAATAAAAATATTCTAACATAAAAAATGTGTATTTTACAAATTGACATTGAATTTTTTTAACTTAAGCAACTTTATTAATTGTACAAAGGATTTCTAATTTAAAGTAAGTTTTCTTTTTTTCTGTGATAGAAAAATTATAATTCTAAAAGGATTAATTTGTATTAGACTTTTGCTTTAATATATTAATAATCTAAGAATGTACATAAGTATTCACTCATTTTCCAGGATTCAAATTCTGTAATCCCCATGACAACTTGAGTAACTAAATACCATCATTGTTAAACAAAATTTTTCTTCCTTGTATATAATTAGCACTATTGCACCAACCTATGGTGATTTTACCTTTACCCTGACCTTTATAATTTTAGAAAATATGGTCAACATAATTTTTATAATCAAGCGTAGTACACTTGAAAATCGGTATCAAATATCCCCTTAACCTTCTATTTTGTAATCTAAATATGTATCATGGTTACTGTACATTTTTTCATAGGACCATTTTTTCTTATCTTTTTAATTATCTTGGTAATCTTTTTTACACATTTTGAGGTGGAGGAAACATTACTGAGATAAATTCAAAGTACATTACAGGCTGGGCATGGTGGTTTAGGCCTGTAATCCCAGAACTTTGGGAGGCCGAAGTGGGCGGATCACCTGAGGTCAGGAGTTTGAGACCAGCATGGCGGACATGGTGAAACCCATCTCTACAAAAACACAAAAATTAGCCGGGTGTGACTTTGGGTGTCTGCAATCTCAGTAATGGGGAAGCTGAGGCGGGAGAATCACTTGAACCCGGGAGGTAGAGGTTGCAGTGAGCCGAGATCACGCCATTACACTCCAGCCTGGGCAACAGAAACTTTCCAAAACAAAACAAAACAAAAAAATTACAAACGAAACTTACTTGAGTTTTTCAATATATTACAATACTTTTTAAAATAAAACTTTATATTGCATTTTAATAGAGTACACATTTTTAAAAAATGTTTAGAAACAAACAAAAACCCAATCAATACCCACCTAACGGCTACTAAGCTGAAGACACTATCCTACGGGTCTTGAGGGTGCAATTAAAATTTAGATGCACTCTTACTCGGAAAGCATTTGTATTTTAGTCCTGGTAACATAGTATAAAGCAGCAAAAAGGTAAATTGAAATATAAAAATAACATAAACAGATAAAAAAGAGTGGAGGTAGGAAGGGAGAAGGGAAAAAGTCAAGAAGGCAGTAAGATTGTTTTTGCCAAATCAGTGACTCTGGCAGAACAGTTAAACAGTCCAGAGTTGAGAGCTCCCAGGAAAGGAGAGTATTAAAAGTTTCTTTTATTGTTTTTATTTATTATTTATTCAATTCCTGTGTTGTTCTGATTACTCAAGACCTAGTTCTTCAGTGAAGATGTCTTCTCTAATCGCTCTCTGAATTCATGGTAGTGTCACCTTTCCACTCTTCAGTATGTCACCCACATTTTCTCCTCTAGAAAAGCCAAACTCATCCTTGCCTCAACTGTTTGTGTGGTCACCTTTACTGAAACACATCTGACTTAGATCCTCACATAGTTGAATTATTTTGCCACTCTTTTTTTCTGCTCAAATTCCATCTCTTCAAAATCCTTTATTTTCCCACTTTATCTAATTTTGTCAGCCTTATTATTACCACTGTTATTCTTTTCTTAAATTTAATGAATAAAAAGAAAGTTGCAGTAGCATTCAAAAAAGTATCTTTAAATAAACTAAAATGAGCACATAGCAAAATTTATCGATTTTTTTTTCTTTTGGTATATGGTCTATGAATTTTAATAAATGCATAGATTTGTATACCCATAAGTATAATGAAGATGTGAAATTACTCAAAAATCCACAAAAGTTCCTCATACTTTTTATTCTTTTGCAGTCACACACTCCATCCATCCCAAACCTCAGGCATTCCCTGTGTATTAATCATCACTATCACTGCCCATCAGAATTTCTGTTAAATGGAATCAAATAGTATGTAACATATTGAGACTGTTTTCTTTTGCTCAGTGTAATCTCTTTGAGATTTATATAAATTCTTATTTGTATCAATAGTGCATTCCATTTGATTCATGAATAGTATTCCATTGCAAGTATGTACAATTGTATGCATATTATTTGCCTGTTTAAGTACATTCAGGTTGTTCAGTTTTTTTAATTATGAATAAAACCACTATAAACATTTATGTGCAGATTTTTGAATAGAAATAAGTTTTCATTTTCTCCAGAGTACATGACTGAAATTTATATAGCTGTGTCATAGAGTACCTTCATCTTTCAATTTGTAATAAAAATTACTAAACAGTTTTTCAGAGTAGCTCTATCATTTTATATTCTCACCAGTACAGTAATGCATGAGACTTCCAATTGCTCTGTATTCTCACCAGTATTTGGTACTGTCTCTATATATTTTTAAAAATTTTAGCTATTCCAGAATGTGACTATTGGTATCTCCCTGTGGTTGTAATTTGCATTTCCCTTAACTCAGATGATGTGGACCATCTATTACATGCTCATTTACTATCCTTACATCGTATTTGGTAAAGTGTCTTTTCAAGTATTTGTATATAGTTTTAATTGAGTTGCTGCTTATTTTCTGAGATTAGTCCTTGTATATTCTGGAAAAGTCTTTCTTACATATGTGATTTGAAAACATTTTCTCCCAGTACGTAGCTTATATTTCATTCTCTTTAAAGTTATTCTCTCTTATATTGTTCTGATTTTATTTTTCATAAAACTTGACATTGTCTGAAATCATCTTATTGCATTCTATACTTTCCAAAACGTATAAACTTTATGTTTGCAGATAACTTCTTTATTCCTACAGTGATGAAATACTGTTAGCATTATTAGCACATAATTATTAGCAAATATATAAAAATGAATTTAGGAATACATCCTTGACTGCCGCAACAAATCACCACTGACTTAGTAGTGTAAAAATCACACACACTTCTCTCACAGTTCTTGAGGTCAAAAATCTAAAATGGGTTTTACTGGGTCAAAATCTAGGCTTTGGCAGAGCTGTACTCTTTGGAGTTTCTTGAAGGAAATCAGCTTCTGGAGGATGTCCTCATTTTTTGATTCATGGTCCCTCATCACATTGACTTTTGCCCCTTGTTTCTATTGTTACATTCTTCTTATACTGTAGTCAAATCTCCCTCTACCCTCCTCTGAAAAGGATACTATAATTACATTCAGAGCCAGCCCAGACAATCCAAATTAATCTATTCATCCATCGATCCCAAGATTTATAACTCAGTCATATTGGCAAAGGCCCTTTTGTAATACAAGGTAACATTCCCAGGTTCCACAGATTATAACTGGATATCTTTAGGGTTCATCCATAAGCCTATTACATATCCCAAACTATGGTGATCCTTCCCTTACTTAGATTGTATGTGATTATACATTTTAATAATTTATGACCTAGTTATTATATGTGTCTTAATAATTTTTTTCTCTCTACTGAGATTGTCTCTTAAAAACCAAGTTTGCACCTGCTACATTTCCAGTAATCAACAAAGTAATATTTTTAGACCAGACAACGGATTAACAATCTGAAAATCAAGCACCTGAATCCTTAGTAAAGCCAGCATTTATCTAGGACTGCAAATCTTCCTAGGCTCCAAACTTATGAGTTGGGATTAATTTTTACAATAAATTTTATTTCATTGTTTATTTTCCTCACCTAGAGACTTCTTTCCTTCCTTCTATTTTTCCTCTTTATATCTATCCCCTTCTTCTTCCTTTTTTCTCTCCAAGATATGAGACAAATTCTAGTTATTAGAGTGTATTTTTATTTGTTAGACTTGATTTACAATTAATGCTATTATTCCTTTGACCTACCTCCCCAAAAAACAGTTTCATAAGAATGAACGTTTATTACTTTTTCTCAAGAATATCATATTTCAATTTCATCAGATATCTGACTGTCCCTATATAATAAACACAAATAAAACAAAAAATGCTTGGTCTATAATTTTCATCATTCGAACTATATTTTCAGATATCACAGAAAGTATATTTCAAGAGTATTAGCTTACATAATTATTATGCAACCTATTCTCTGTTATCTTCTAAACTTTCTTAATATAGGTAATGGATGTGTTGTTGAAAAATAATATGATATAACAGTAAAAATGACCTTTCACACATTTCTAATGCAACCATAAATTCATACTATTTATTTCAATACATATGAATCTAATTTTCACCTTTGTGTCAGTGAGTATGCTTGTATAAAGAAATAAAAGAGAAGTATGATTAAAACATAATTTTGTCTATTAAAAAATAATTTCAAAATCATTTTTAAATGTTATCACTATTGGCCTTTGTTACTGGCAATCTCAGGTGAGAGAATTTTGTATTTTTTAACAAAAATTTACTTTCTACTGTTTGTATATCTTTGAGTGAATTGAAAGTTCAGAGCATTGAATTTCAAGAAATATCTAAGAATATTTCCATCCCATATAGGGTTATAACCCCAGGAATATATTTTTCTATATTAAATGAAAATTTAAAAGGCAAAAGTCAAGTAAACAAGATTTTAGAAATGAATGAATAATCAAATAAAAATATATTCATAGTTAGTTCTTCTTCTCAATCTGTCATCATGGTACTTAACAGATGCATTGTCTGAAGTGGTATGAAATCACTTGGTCATATAATCTAAAATATACAAATGTATAATGTCATACTTTTTTTTCTTCAACAAACAGGAATCCTTCATTACATTTTAACTCACATTGACAAATTCACATAGTCGAAAGTATTATTTGAATAATTTCTTCCCAGATGTTACATAAAGTTTGAAAAGTTGTCCCATTAAAAAGGTATAGAACTGACTTCTTGAGTAATGAATACAACAATCTCAGCAGATGGAAGAGCAAATAAAATTTGACTTTCTTAAAAAATTGCTTTATACATGATATCTAACCATTTTTATTCTTCTTTTTAACATCTGAAGTTTAAAAAATGATGTAGCTACTTATTTTGGAATCCCGTGAATACAGCAGATAATTCTTAAAATGCCAGGGAAAATTACAAGTATGTTAAGGTAGTTCCTTAAGAGAAAAAGAATAATCCATAATTAATTTCAATTAGAAAACTGATTTTTTTATGGAGTATATTAACAAAAATGAAGTAGACAATCTTATTTTATATTTAAATTAATTTAGATATCTCATATAATTTTTAAAGAAATATATACTCCCATTTCTGATGGATATTAATATTCACAGGGTAGTTGTACCAGAATGTGTATCGTTACTTCCAGTCAAAATCAATAGAAGACTTATGAATTCATTAAATGTAGGATGTGCGTCCAAGTGTTAAAAAGACAGACAGTTGGGTTATCCTCATAACAGTTTAATAGGGGCTATAGACTCCAGGAAACTGGAACTGTGTCTTATCAATTGTGCATCTCCAATACCTCTTACCGCAAAGAAAGAAGTGCAGAAAGAGAGAAATAAGACCTACTGGGAGACTGGGGCTCAGGTGTAGGAATCAGTCATAAGGGAGAAATACAGTAGGCAGATCTGAGATTCCATTTCTGAGAGGAAGACACAGGAACCCAGGAATTTGGTTCAGGTTTTCTGAAAAATTGGTTATGATAGTCAAGATAGAACTTGTACCAAAAGTATGTTGCAGTCCTAAGGTTACATTACTTCCAGTGACTCAAACCCAAATCAAACACTCAGTTCGGGAACGAGACTTAGTCTACACCTTGTATTGACTTCAATGGATCAGGGAATTTGCCATCAGGAAAAGTTAAAAAGTAAATAAATAAATAAACACAGTGTGTTAGATTAAAAAAACCAAACACACTTTGGAGTGCAATCGTGTTTGTGTCAGCGCACACAAAGGAAAGATCACCCTTGAGAAAGTTATTTATATTCTCTCTGAATCTCAGCTTCTTCTTTTATAGAAATTGAGTTAAGAAAAGATGTAGGTCAGAACTCCTTCAGGACAAATAGCTCTACTCAATATAGCTTAAAGAATAATAATAAAATGGTGACGGGAGGTGGGAGCGAGACAAATAATCTGCTAAACCACTTGTAGAAGAGAAAGATGTGCAATCCTTTGTGTAAAGAAAATGAAAAACCTAATATGATCAATTGAATTTTTTATTTTCTCTCCAAAGTCAACACTGAAATTTTAGAAATATACTTAGAATTTAGGCTTGTCAGTACAAAAGCGGCTGAGAAAAACAAGCCCACCAAACTGTACAATTTTCTCTTATTTTTTCTCCCTTTCCATTAACAATTTCAATGATTAGCTATATGATATGACATAGAACTGACAACGATTTCTGAAAATAAATATTTCAGAATTCAAAGCATAGCAAAGAACAGAACGTATTCAACAGAAATTTATACATGTTGTACTTTTCTACACAGCAAAATGCTACATAAATCTTCCTTTTGCTATTACAAGGTACAATAAAATGCAAATGAAAATTGCTTTCACAGAAGGTAAAATACAGGAAGCTTACAGGAGTAATAAGTGATTTTTGCAGTTGTTTTTGAGGGTTTTGTGTGTGTATGTGTTTTTCGGGGGCTCTATTTGAAGATAATGTAAGAAATAAACAAGGTACTTCACTGCTTTTTCAGGAAAATTTCCCACGGTACTTTTTTTTAAGAAATAATAATTTCTTATCAGTAATGAAAAGTTCTATGTTGTGCTATAGAATATTTAGTGTCATGTCACAAGGCTCCATCAATCAACTTTTCATTTTTACTCAGCCAAAATACATGCATAGAAGTGTTTTTGAGTGTGTGTATATGTGTATGTGAAGAGAGAAAGAGAGCGAGGAAAGGAGAGGGAGAGAGAGAGAGACAGAGAGAGAGAGAAAGGTAGGAAGGGAAAGAGAAAAAAGACAAGAAGCAAGCATGGAGGGAAGGAGCTAAAAAGAAACATAATTACAAAGAAACAAAGAAATCAATTAAGATTTAAGAAACCTGATATTGGGCCTGGCTGGCTGACTCCTGTAATCCCAGAACTTCAGGAGGCTGAGCTGACGGATTACTTGAACTCAGGAGTTCCAAAACAGCCTTGGCAACATGCTGAAATCCCATCTCTACTAAAAATACAAAAATTAGCCGGGATTGGTGGTGCATGCCTGTAATTCCAGCTATTTGGGAGACTTAGGTAGGAGAATCTCTTGAACCCAGTAGGAAGTGATTGCAGTGAACCGAGATTATGCCACTGTACTTCAACTTGGGCGACAGTGAGGCTCTGTCTCAAAAGAAAACAAAAAGAAAATAAAAAGAAACAGATAGTGGAAACAAATGAAATACTTTTGGTTTTAAAAATCATTTCATTAAAATTATGTGACTGAAATTGTGAAAATAAAATTGCCTCTGAAATATAAATCTTTAGTGATTATTTTATTAAAGTAATATGTTTCAGAGACATAGGATAC
>NW_012105575.1:134570-136353 GCF_000951045.1 Mandrillus leucophaeus
CTGTAATCCCAGCACTTTGGGAGGCCGAGGCGGGCGGATCACAAGGTCAGGAGATCGAGACCATCCTGGCTAACATGGTGAAACCCCGTCTCTACCAAAAATATATTTTTTAAAAAATGAGCCGGGCGTGGTGGTGGCGCCTGTGGTCCCAGCTACTCGGGAGGCTGAGGCAGGAGAATGGCGAGAACCCGGGGACGGAGCTTGCAGTGAGCCAAGATGTCGCGGCTCACTCCAGCCTGGGCCACAGAGCGAGACTCTGTCTCAATAAACAAGTAAATAAATAAAACTTTAAAGTTATTTAAATTGTTCAACAGCCTAGAAAAATATAGCAATCCATCCAATTTATTCTATAAAATAGCATATTCTTAATATCCAAACTGGATAATATTAGCACAAAGAAAAAACTATTGTGCAACTATTGATTAAATGAGTTGATGTATATAAAGTGTTTAGAAAATTCTTGACACATAATTTCCTGGTACCAATTATTTCAGTTTTGAATTGAGTACATGTCATGTATTAAGGCAACAGAAAAACCTATTCAGAAAATGAAAGGCATAGAAAACCTTTCATAATCTAAAAGAATAAAAAGAGCCTTAATTTCTGCATTCAGAATAGAAGGGAAACTGTGTTATGTAAAAGACAAAGTTGTAACATTTAAAACATTTTCGGGTAACATGGAAAGCTTGATGCCTAAGCCATTGCCTCATTATGATTATATTGTCATATTCAATTTTAAACTGCAGAAGAAGAAGAACATATCCAAAGATTTTATCAGGAGGGGTAAAATGTTTTTATAAAGACTGAAAAGGAAGGGCAGCATAGATAAATGTAATTAGGAGTAGGCATAGATAATATAATTAGAATTGCATCTATTTGATAATTGCATGTGTATTCAAAATATTTCCCACAATGGAGACCTCAGACTAAGATGATTCCAGTGTTGAATTCTATCCAATAGTTCAGGATAACAAAACATTATCCTTGGACAAATCCTTTTTTATATATTTTCCAACTTCCTCTCCTACTTTATTTTCCACATCGTATTTATCATTCTCCCTGTGAAGTAGGCACCACATGTTTTATTAGGTGATTATGGCCATTCAATATATTACTTTGGGTTTAGTTGGAACAGACTTAATATTTTGGAAAATTAATTTTCATTTTTCAACCCCACTGTAAAGAGTCAGTACTTATGACCTAAATCAATGAAAGTAACTGGGTGTGCAATTTAATAATAAAATAACTACTATTTGCCTCTTTGGCATCATTAGGATTGACTGTATACTTTTTAGGTATGTTGAAGTACACTAGTGTTTTATCAACATTTCCTTTTTGACCAAATGATAATTTTGCTTTTTCCTCATTTGGATCATGTATTACAGGAAGTTAAATAGTCTGTTCAAAATGAGAAGGAAGTTTCTAACAACATGATTTTTTTTTCCCTGATAAGAGTCATGTACAAATCATAAGTTGATCAAATCAGCCTCTCATTGCTTCGAATTTATTTTCATCTATTCCAAGGATTGGCAATTTCTCCTGACATAGTGGCATTATATGGTTTGTAATAGAAAATATTTCACTCATATGTAAGTGAAAAAATATAACATAACGTTGGGTTAAAAAAAAAAAGAGTAAGCTTCATGTCTTTACATGATTGTTGTAAGCCTGATTAAATGTTTTCTTCGTTATTGGTATTGCTTTCTGTTTGCTTATTTGATACTGTTT
Organism: Mandrillus leucophaeus; assembly: GCF_000951045.1. Classification (NCBI taxonomy): domain Eukaryota; kingdom Metazoa; phylum Chordata; class Mammalia; order Primates; family Cercopithecidae; genus Mandrillus; species Mandrillus leucophaeus. The sequence goes on from NW_012105575.1 coordinate 136,299, forward strand.
TTTGCTTTTTTTTTTTTGAGACGGAGTCTCGCTCTGTGGCCCAGGCTGGAGTGAG
>NW_012105575.1:138643-141412 GCF_000951045.1 Mandrillus leucophaeus
CCAGTAGGAAGTGATTGCAGTGAACCGAGATTATGCCACTGTACTTCAACTTGGGCGACAGTGAGGCTCTGTCTCAAAAGAAAACAAAAAGAAAATAAAAAGAAACAGATAGTGGAAACAAATGAAATACTTTTGGTTTTAAAAATGATTTCATTAAAATTATGTGACTGAAATTGTGAAAATAAAATTGCCTCTGAAATATAAATCTTTAGTGATTATTTTATTAAAGTAATATGTTTCAGAGACATAGGATACTTCTTTATAAATACATTATTTTCAAATTAGGCTACATTGTGAAATGAATAATTTAACTTCTGAGAAGAAAACAAAATGTTAGCTAGAAAATGTGAAACATTTGCAAAGTGAGAGACCTTGAAGATCATACTATCAGATAAATATATTTTATTTTTTGGTAAAACACTCATGGAAACACAAAAGAAAAAAAATGTAATTTTGTAGTATAATACAACTTTGACTACTTGAATGTTGCCTAACTTATTTTCATATATGTAATAAGTCTTTTGAGTACCATTAATTATAGTGATAAGGCACTACTTTGGGGGACAAAGAAGGAAAACTACCTAGGCTTCAGCATACAACTCGAATTTGTTTCACTTCTTAAGACTTACATCACTTGAAAAAAGTTAGGAAGATATTTTATTCTTAGTTATTTTATTCTTGATCAATTGTAAATTAAAAGACGAAATAACTATATATTTCAGAGAACTGAAGAGCTCTCTTCTTTGGATATCTTTGTGGAGCTCTTTTGCGTTTCATGTTTCTAAACATAATAAACAATTTTTAATGTCAACTTACTTTGCTTTTCTGCTGCATTCATTGCATTCCTTAGTTTCTTGGCTCTTTAGATACCTACATACAATGTTAACCAGTCCACCTCCTTTTCTGCTCCTCCCTCAATTAACCTACTTTCAAAATACTCGGGACTCTGTTGTATGTCCCGGACCCTCTACTGACCCATTTCCACACTTTTACTCTAACTACATTATAAGCCAATTGCTCCTGCATTTGCCTGGTATCTATTGCAAAACTGAAGAAACTAATGTTTACTTATTTCTCCAACGACTCTGCACTTAGCTGTAGTTCTACTCAGAACAGTTTGATTTGCCTCCAATTTGTGTATTGCTGAGGCTTGCTCCATGCTTCCTCATTCTCCTTGAACTGACAGTTACTCAAGGTATTGTTCCCTGACGGTAAATGGCAAAAAGAGCAAGGTAACAGCATTGACTGAGAAAGCATCTGCTTGTATTACCTTTCTTACTGTTCCACTGGCCACAGCAGGGCATATTGACCAAGTCTAAATTCATTTGGCTAGGAGTACTTAACTCACTTATTCTACCAGGTCATATGGAAGAGGAGGAAAGTGAAGAACAATTCACAATAATCCAGTATACAATTCACCTATATCTATACCCATTTTACTAAAATTTACACTCAAATATCCAACTATGCTATGTAACATGTAATACGCATCTGAAATAAAGTGGCAAAAATCAATTCTTGATTCCATCCCTACCCAGCTCTTATTTTCTGCTACTAAATGGTACCATATCAGGCCCAAAGTTTATCTACAGTTTTCTTTCCCTCAATTCTTGCAATCATTACTGTCTGCTTTATCTCAAAAATATATTGGAAATATCTCTAAATCTCTTTATCTGTATTGCTACCACTCCAGTCCAAATCAACTTCATTTCTTTCCATGACTGTACCAATGTGTTTCTAAAATAATTTCCTAACATTCTTAATCTCTTAGGTATAAGTTGTTCTCTTTATAGTAGGCATATTGGATTTTTAAGGCATTTAATATCTAATTAACAAATCAAATGTATTGGCATTCCTAGAAGTCAAACAGTGTACACATTGTTAGGGAGAGCAAAAAACATGTATTTTGTAAAATTTTACACTGTTAAATTTGAATATCCTGAACAGTAGTAATTTAAAGTTTTAAATACCAGAAGTATGAATAAAATAATGGTGTTCCCTCATTAGACCAGATAAACACTGAAAACAACAATAACAATAACAAAACATACAAGCCGTAGTTTGGGCTAGGAGCTGTGATTTCAATTTGCAAAATTGATATGTCAATAAACCAAAATAATGTGAATTAAATAAGAAACCTAGAATTATGTATTCACCATTTTGCAAAAAAAAAAAAATTTTTTTCATCTAGTCATCTATTTAGCTCTAATGATGATTAAGGTGCTTAGAAAATGATATTATAGAAGCAAGAAATAAAAAATAAAATTGGATGAGTCAGACTAAAAACAAGAATCTGAAAATACCATCTACTATAGGACCCAAAATAAAACAAAAGAAACTCTATTATTACTATAAATGATGTGCCTCTGTTAAACAACAAGAATATGTGGCTGTTATGAAACATAAGATATAAATAGTGAGGAGAGTGTGGTATGGAAATATAGAACGCGCTATAAATGAAAATCATAGAGAAAGAAAGGTTGCAATGTAAAATGTAAGACAAGAGTTAAAACCCACAAAGAAGTGGTGGAATTCACGTTAGGGAAAAGAAAATTAGTACAGATCAAGAAGACCTGTGATGTTTTCTCAAGACGCAGATAATTCAAAAAAAGTTACAATGATAAACGTGATGAGTAACATGGCAAATCTAGACAACAACAAATGGAGAAATTATACATGGATAGTAAGTGTACTGAATAAGATTTCAGTTCAAAGGAATAGAAATATCAAAGATAAAAATGAAGACTGTTACCAATTAAATGGCTCACT
>NW_012105575.1:143309-147213 GCF_000951045.1 Mandrillus leucophaeus
TCCCTGCAAGCTCCGCCCCCCCGGGTTCCCGCCATTCTCCTGCCTCAGCCTCCCGAGTAGCTGGGACCACAGGCGCCGCCACCGCGCCCGGCTAGTTTTTGCTGTTTTTAGTAGAGACGGGGTTTCACCGTGTTGACCAGGATCATCTCGATCTCCTGACCTCAGGATCTGTCCGCCTCGGCCTCCCAAAGTGCTGGGATTACAGGCGTGAGCCACCGTGCCCGGCACATTTGATACTGTTTTTACCTATGGCTGGCTATGATCACTTGGGCTGACTTCAAAATCACCCCATATTCATTCCCAGGGTAGGATCAGCACATGATCTCTACTCTGAAGGACGTATACCTTAAAAAACAGGAGCCAGAATATCATATGAGATTCAGTTTAGCGGAATGCCATATAAATTCCAAGCAAATTCTCGTTTTATGTAGCAGAAGTTTGATTTTCTCTTACATAAAGGAAGTCCAGAGAATATCGGTCCAAGGCTGGGTTGACGTTTCTGTGCCATGAAGGAATTATGTTCCTTCTCTCACGTTCTGTCAGACTTTACTGCTACTGAAGTAAAATAGCTGCTCGACCTCTAGGCATCACCTTGTATTCCATCTAACAGGAGCTGGGGGAGTGGGGAAGGGAAAATAAACGGCCTTCTTTTTACAGACACTTGCTAGAAATGTTATATAGTACTTCAAATTACAACATGATGGCCAGAAAGACTGATGAACATAGTTGTTGAACTCAGTGACTATGTTCTCAGCTAAAAATCATCCTTCAACTACTCAGGGAAAAGCAGAGAATAGATATCAGGAAACAACTAGCAATTCTGCCCCAATGCCACACACGTAATCTCTTTCTCAAGTGTTAATCACATAAATCCATTCTCCCAGGAAACATCAGTGTTAAGTAATGCACCCAGATCAACGGTCCACAGTGTTGAGGAATGTTGGAAATCTTTACTAAGGCTCTATTATGGCTCCCTGTGGGTTTGTCTGTCTGTTTGTTTTCGTTTTTAGTTGTGGGGGTACAGAGTAGGTATATACATGTTGAAAGTGTACATAAGATGTTTCGAAGCAGGCATGCCATGTGAAATAAGCACAACATGTAGAATGGGGTATCCACCTTGTGGTTTGATGACCAACAAATTATACATGTATATACAGGCGGTTCTCTAGGTGACCTTGGACCAACTCAGTTCTCCCCTTTTTCTCACTTGCAGTTCTCAAGAATGACTTTAGAATATTCCGGGAATGCAATATCCTGAGATAAGGAGGAGCTTATTGGAAGACTCTAGGCTCTGTTCCAGCTCTTCACTAAAAGCAGCATGTTCCTCAGTGTTTTAGCCCAGCATCTCACATGTGCCAGAGTGTAAACCCCAGGTGGGCGGTTCTCCAGGGTTTCTCAGCACATATAGATGTGACTTTATCTGACCCAGAGAACTTTCGTGAGCCTGCAGGACCAATTCACAAGGAATCCAAGGCTTTTGTCCTCCCTTGCTGCCTATCTGTTAAGTAAAAACCCTACTTAATCTATCTTGCGTTGCTGTGTCTCCACCTCAGTGGACTCAGACAAGTTGATAACCAGTGTACAACAAGCCTTCTTCACAGGATACCTTATCAGGAGTGTTCAGGACAGTGCCTGAAAGATAATAGGGAATACATAAATACTTGTTAAATAATTTATTATAACTGGAGATATAAATTATCACCTATTTCTTGAATAGGTGTAATATAGAATTAGATATCAAAGCATAAAAGAAAACTGTTCAATTCAAAAAGTTCACTTCTTTTGACACCATTTCACTAAGCTACAATTCCTATAGAGCCAGGAAAATTGATGCCATAGATGTGTTTTATTAACATAGAAATATGTATGCCATAAATTTTGGGAAAAGATTTTTAAAAAGCACATGTCCAAGTATTTTAAATACTTTCTATTTCTCTCTAACACAAACGGGAATTGAATGTATAGTAAGGGTGTTGGTATAAGATTTAATATTAAAAGTAAAACAAACAAACAAAAAAGAAACAGCTTTTGTATGTCTCCAACAGAAAAACCCAGAACCACCTATAAAGTAATCTTGCCCAAACTTTCAAACTTGAGTTTGTTCAAGAGCCTAAATCCAAATATCAAATTATAGAAATAGAGAACACAGAGGAACACTACATTAGAAGATACAGTCAGCAAAATATGGATTGTAGTAAACTATATGAAAACATCCCTGTTTCTTCAACAAATATGTAACAAGAATGACAAACAAAAAATGGAAAGGAAGCCTAAAGATTGTGACCATATTTGGAGCTTGATTCAAAAAATACAATTAACTGTAAAAACCAAATCTGTAATTTGTATGAGATAATTGAAAGTTTCAAGACTGGATAATAGATGACATTAATAAATTGTTACAATTTTTTTATATGAAAATGGCATTTAGATTATGTTTTAATGATAGAGTTATTCTATTTTAGATTATTTCTGCTGGTGTGGGGAAGCCACTTTCACTGGGGTTGGGGAGGTCCATTTCACTGTCAAACAATGCTCACCAAAATTTAAGGGCTCAGGGTTCCCATTTTCATCAGGGTCATTTCATACATTTCCATCTCAATTTACAGGATCCTGTTATGTCCCAATCACTGCTCTCACTTTAACATTAGATACCTTGTGAGGCTAGGAGTTTAACCTGCCTTGTAATTCAGCTAGTGGCAAAATGACATTCTGCATATGATTTTCAGCCATTTCAGCCCTGTGGCTATAGGAGATGAGGTTCTACTTTAGGGCCCAGATATATGCCTTCAGGTCATTTATGCTGCACTTACACTAGGAATTTGAAACCCTGAGCTCATCTTTTCTTCCCCCTACCACTTCATACAGTGATTTTAAGAGCAACATGCTAACCTAATTATATTCCTCAGTTTTCCAAAAAATGTTCTTAAGTTGTATGTACACACTCACTCAGCTCCTTCTTATAAGTGGCTGATTAGGAGTATTTGGTTAAGATATTCTGCATATCACTTATACCAGTTTACAACATGAACAAACAGTGCTTTCTTGACAAGCGGAAATAAAGTTATTAATGTCTTTAAATCTAATCAGATTAGTAAGTAACTTCAACAAACCCCAGAACCAATTCAGAAAACTCATCTTCAACATTTTGTTATCTAGAACCACTCTTGACAACAAAATCTATATTATTCATCGTTTTTGAGGAAAACCAATATATCATATAAACACAAAAAATATTATTTGAAATTGGCTCATCCAATTATGCAACCTGGGAAGTCCTGTGGTTGGCTGTCCGCACACTGGGGACCTAGGAAAGCCAGTGGTATAGTTCTAGTTGAAGTCTGAAGACCTAACACCCAGGAGCACCAATCATATAAGTTCTAGTCTGAGCGCTGGAGATTGATGTTGCAGCTCCAACAGTAAACCAGAGAGAGCAAATCTGTACTTCCACAGACTTTTTGTTCCATTTAGGCCCCCAGTGGATTGGTTAATGCCCACCCACACTGGGGAGGGTAATCTACTTTACTGTTAATTCGAATGCCAATCTGATGTAGAAACTCCCTCAGACACAAACCTGAAAATAACGTTTAATCAAATATCTGGGCACCCCTTAACAGTCAAGATCACAGATAAAATGAACCATTACACACATAAATGCTGAAATATTTAAGGTGGAGTCAAAAAGAAATGCTTGTTAGGAAACAAATTTAAAATCACAGTATTGTTAAGATACAATGCATATAAAGTATAGATTATTTGTTTATTCAAAATTTACCAACCATCCATTTCTTAACTATAGTTGATGATAGAAATGAAGATGGGGTGGTTTTAGATAACAAAAAAGTGGAATAATTTCTTTGTACAAGAAAGATACTGTGCAATTGCCTCACAGAGTATCCTATTTATT
>NW_012105575.1:149818-152282 GCF_000951045.1 Mandrillus leucophaeus
TTCCCCCTACCACTTCATACAGTGATTTTAAGAGCAACATGCTAACCTAATTATATTCCTCAGTTTTCCAAAAAATGTTCTTAAGTTGTATGTACACACTCACTCAGCTCCTTCTTATAAGTGGCTGATTAGGAGTATTTGGTTAAGATATTCTGCATATCACTTATACCAGTTTACAACATGAACAAACAGTGCTTTCTTGACAAGCGGAAATAAAGTTATTAATGTCTTTAAATCTAATCAGATTAGTAAGCAACTTCAACAAACCCCAGAACCAATTCAGAAAACTCATCTTCAACATTTTGTTATCTAGAACCACTCTTGACAACAAAATCTATATTATTCATCATTTTTGAGGAAAACCAATATATCATATAAACACAAAAAATATTATTTGAAATTGGCTCATCCAATTATGCAACCTGGGAAGTCCTGTGGTTGGCTGTCCGCACACTGGGGACCTAGGAAAGCCAGTGGTATAGTTCTAGTTGAAGTCTGAAGACCTAACACCCAGGAGCACCAATCATATAAGTTCTAGTCTGAGCGCTGGAGATTGATGTTGCAGCTCCAACAGTAAACCAGAGAGAGCAAATCTGTACTTCCACAGACTTTTTGTTCCATTTAGGCCCCCAGTGGATTGGTTAATGCCCACCCACACTGGGGAGGGTAATCTACTTTACTGTTAATTCGAATGCCAATCTGATGTAGAAACTCCCTCAGACACAAACCTGAAAATAATGTTTAATCAAATATCTGGGCACCCCTTAACAGTCAAGATCACAGATAAAATGAACCATTACACACATAAATGCTGAAATATTTAAGGTGGAGTCAAAAAGAAATGCTTGTTAGGAAACAAATTTAAAATCACAGTATTGTTAAGATACAATGCATATAAAGTATAGATTATTTGTTTATTCAAAATTTACCAACCATCCATTTCTTAACTATAGTTGATGATAGAAATGAAGATGGGGTGGTTTTAGATAACAAAAAAGTGGAATAATTTCTTTGTACAAGAAAGATACTGTGCAATTGCCTCACAGAGTATCCTATTTATTCTAAGTACAAGGTTCTATTACATCTTGAATTTTGAAAACAAAAATAACAACACATCACTCTTCAACTTTGTTTAAGAAACAGATATCAAAATAAAATGTAATTATGGGAAAAATGTGTTCATTTCATAACAATTATTTTATGTCTGCTTTTAAGATAGAAAAAGTTCATATAAAACATAAGCCATAATGCTAACCCATTTATGTTAGGCAAAATTCTAAAACGGGCTCAAAGATTCTGGCCCCCTGGTATACATGCCCTTCCCTCAATAAAGGAAAAACTTGTGAAGATGATGGCATTTGAAGTAACTATGTTACTTCGTAAAGGAGAAGAGATTTTTCAGATGTCGTTACTGTAACAAATTGACTTCCAGTAATTACAAAGGTAAATTATCCTGTGGACCTTACCTCCTCAGATGAGTGCAATCCCCTCCTGAAGAAGAGATTCAAAGGCTCAAAGAGCCTATGGAGGGGGCAATGTGGCAAGAAACTGAACTCTCGGCCTCTAGAAGTTGAGAGTTCCTGTGAGGGAGAGATTGGGAGCCTCAGTCTTACAATCACGAGAAATTGAAATGACGATAGGATTTTTAAAGCAGGCCTGGAATGTCAGCAAAGAATACAGCCCAGCAGATATTTAGATCACAAGACCTTGCAAGACAGCAGATAATCAGACTCAAAGTCCTGACACTCAGACACTGGGGGTTAATAAATTTGTGCTGTTTATGCTGATAAGTTTATGATCATTTGTTTTGGGTTTTTAAAAAAATTTTTTGATAACTTGTTATGTAGCAACAGAAAATAGAGATGGACTTTTAAAGATATTCTGAACATATTGCTTACCATTGACTTTCGGTACTACTTTGAGAATATTTTGTTTGTAACGTAGTTATATCTCAGTATCCATGAAGAATTGGGTTCAGGACTTCCTGCGAATACTGAAAGCTGCAGATGCTCAAGTCTGTAATATAAAATTGTGTAGCACTGGCATATAACCCTGGTGCATCTTCCTGCATGTTTTAAATAATCTTCAGATTACCTATAATATCTAATACAATGTAAGAGTTATGTGAATAGTTGTTATGCTATATCATTTAAATAATAATGACAATAAAATAGTTTGCACGTTTAGTACAAATGCTTTCTTTTCCCCAGCTACGTAGTAACTATAGTTGGTTGAGCCCATGGATGTAGAACTCACAGATATGTAAAGCCAACTGTACTTTTAAGAAAAGTGTGTGCATTTACACGGGCTGAGCAAGATGGATGCACAGAACCCTCCAGTAGTCATCCCCCTCACAGGAACACCAAATTCAATTGAATCTGTGCAAGAAATGCCTTCAGAAAGACAAAGTGTCAGGTGAGTGATTACAGTACCTGGTTTTAGAATCATATAAAGAAAAGAGGCC
>NW_012105575.1:154799-156390 GCF_000951045.1 Mandrillus leucophaeus
GGAGGGAGGAGGGAAACAAAGAACAAAAGGGACTGAGATGGCGTATTTCCAGGTTCTTCATCACCAACTTTCCCGCGCCCAGGGAAAGACACAGGTCAACTGCGCAGGTGCAACCTGACGTCCGACCGAGGAAACCGAAACCTACCTGGCCGCGCCTACCACACGGCCCCCGACCGGCCCATGTCCGGCCTACTGCCCGCCCACTGCCAGGCCCAACACATAAAGCCGCTCGGGGCAGACACGCGGCGCGAACTTCCTCGGCCCCTCCTCATGTGCGGACCCAGGAACTTCGCGGAGAACGCCGGGGCGACTTCCTCGGCCTCCACCGCCGGAGACCGGTGCACTTCGCCCTTTCTTCTTTCACATTGGCTAGCTAATAAAGTTTCTTTTTACTTTGCCTACTTGCCTTTTCTCTGGTGCCTGCTCTGGTGGTCGCGCAAAACGAATCACCCATGAATGAAGCATTTAGAAAAGCCTTAGTGAGAAAAGATTCTGCGCCAGCCGTAAGAAGCTGAGTTCTGGCTAGCTCCACCACTGGCTGACTAAAGTGCCCTGGGGTCCTAGAGAAATGTGAAAGGCAGGCAGGCCACAAAAACTGCAGTCCTCGGGAAAGTCCTGGCGTTGGGCTTGGCTTGGAGCCAGGGGGCTTAGGCTACACAGAGTCCGGTGAAACACAAGCTGTGGTAGCCAAGGGAGTGTGTGCATCAGCGCCCTCCCAACACTAGGCAGTGCAGCTTGGGGAAATACTTCTCTGCTCCAGGAAAAGAGAAGGAAGGGTAAAGAAAGCACTTTATTTTGCAACTTGGGTACCGGCTCCGCCATAATAAAATAACGCATCACGTAGCTTTCTGAAGCTCTTTATTACAGGTGCCAACTCATATATGGCAAGTCTAGACCCAGCCTGGGAATCCTCTATCCGAAGAAAAGGATCCAGCAAGCAGGATTGCCCACCTGCTGACCAAAGAGCCAGTAGGCCTTGAATAAACATCAGCGGTAGCCAGGCAGTAGTCCCCTTGAACCTTGGGCAAGATCCAGCACTGCGCTGGCTTCAGATGTGACCCAGCATAGTCCTAGCTCTGGTGGCCATTGGAATGCTTGCATCACCTCTCCCGGAACTCCAGACAGCCAAACACATAGACACAGGCTCTTTCTATTTGGAGGAAAGTGAGCCAGGACTATAAGACTCTGCCTGGTAATTCAGGGAATTTCCTGGATCTTAATCAAGTCCACCAACCTGGTAGGAATCAGCAAGAGTCACAGTGATACTGGGCTTGGATCATGCCCTAGTGCAGATGTAGCTACAGTGACCGTAGACTAAGATCACAACACTCAATGTCCTTTGAATATCTGGAAAGTCTTCTCAAGAAAGATAAGTATAATCAAGCCCAGACTATGAGGACTAGAATAAATCCCCAATTCTTCAACGCCTGGACATCAGTGAGCATCCATAAGCATCAAGAAACCCAGTGCTGGGTACAGTGGCTCACAACTGTAATCCCAGCACTTTTGGAGACAAAGAGGGGATCTCATGAGGCCAGAAGTTCAAAACCAGCCTGGGCAAAGTAGAGACCCCATCTCTATAAATATAAAT
>NW_012105575.1:156440-171138 GCF_000951045.1 Mandrillus leucophaeus
AGGAAAAGAGAAGGAAGGGTAAAGAAAGCACTTTATTTTGCAACTTGGGTACCGGCTCCGCCATAATAAAATAACGCATCACGTAGCTTTCTGAAGCTCTTTATTACAGGTGCCAACTCATATATGGCAAGTCTAGACCCAGCCTGGGAATCCTCTATCCGAAGAAAAGGATCCAGCAAGCAGGATTGCCCACCTGCTGACCAAAGAGCCAGTAGGCCTTGAATAAACATCAGCGGTAGCCAGGCAGTAGTCCCCTTGAACCTTGGGCAAGATCCAGCACTGCGCTGGCTTCAGATGTGACCCAGCATAGTCCTAGCTCTGGTGGCCATTGGAATGCTTGCATCACCTCTCCCGGAACTCCAGACAGCCAAACACATAGACACAGGCTCTTTCTATTTGGAGGAAAGTGAGCCAGGACTATAAGACTCTGCCTGGTAATTCAGGGAATTTCCTGGATCTTAATCAAGTCCACCAACCTGGTAGGAATCAGCAAGAGTCACAGTGATACTGGGCTTGGATCATGCCCTAGTGCAGGTGTAGCTACAGTGACCGTAGACTAAGATCACAACACTCAATGTCCTTTGAATATCTGGAAAGTCTTCTCAAGAAAGATAAGTATAATCAAGCCCAGACTATGAGGACTAGAATAAATCCCCAGTTCTTCAACGCCTGGACATCAGTGAGCATCCATAAGCATCAAGAAACCCAGTGCTGGGTACAGTGGCTCACAACTGTAATCCCAGCACTTTTGGAGACAAAGAGGGGATCTCATGAGGCCAGAAGTTCAAAACCAGCCTGGGCAAAGTAGAGACCCCATCTCTATAAATATAAATATAAATATAAACAATTAGTCAGGCCTGTTGGTGCCTGCCTGTAGTCCTAGCTATTCAGGAGGTTGAGATAACAGGATCACTTTTGCTTAGGAGTTCAAAGTTACAGTGAGCAATGATCATGCCACTGCACTCTAGCATGGATGATAGAGCAAGACCCTGGCTGTAAAAAATAAAATAAAATACATTTTTTTATAAAAGAACATCCAAGGAAACATGACCTTACCAAAAAAACTAAATGTGTCCTTTAAATTAAACAACATTTTATGTAGAATTTAATTTTTCATTAATCAAACACAATGGAGTGACATTAAGCCTTTAGTTGGTCTTTGTCACCAAGGTAAATGCATTGTTTTTTTAAAAAAATTATTTCAATCTTGGCTGGGTGCGGTGGCTCATGTCTGTAATCCCAGCACTTTGTGAGATCAAGGTGGCCAGATTACTTGAGATCAGAAGTTCGAGACCAGCCTGGCCAACATGGTGAAACCCCATTTCTACCAAAAATATAAAAAGAATCAACTGGGCATATGGGTCCCAGCTAATTGGGAGGCTGAAGTGGGAGGACTGCTTGAGCTTGGGAGGTGGGGGTTGTAGTGAGCCAAGATTGGGCACTGCACTCCAGTCCTGTGAGACCCCATAGCAACAAAATAAAATAAAATAAGAATTATTCATAATAAAGACTAACAGAACCTGAAACATGAAGATAATCAACAATCTGTTTAACCAGCATTTGCTGATTTTAGAAACATTACTTTAGAGCCATATTTATTCTGAAATGATTAAATACCTAACAGTGGGCTAGAGGTTTCAGAGGGAATAAAAATGAGTAAGGTAAAAATCTCCATCTTTAAAGTACTTGCTAGTTTAATGGCGAAGACAGGGGGTGGTGGAGAGATGAAAATAAGACAAAGCAATGACTCTAAATGCAGATATTTGTAGGTGTCATAAAACAAGAGGAATATAGAGGAAGAAAGAACAGAAATTCTCCAAAGATCAAGTAATCTTGTTATACAACTGATATAAAAGAAATGAAACAAAAGGGACATACATATAGAATAAAGCAATGGGCTAAATTCTTGTTCTTAAGGCTGTCACTGTGAATAAAGGAAGTGAGGAAGGGGAGGCAGACGAGTTATAACAAAGAATGAGAAGTCTTAAGAAATGACATGTAGAGTATAGTTAAACAGACGGGGAAAGTTGGGAAGCAGGTTTAATTAAGAAGACTGTGTTTTTGGTAGGTTTTTTAAAGTATGAGACGGAATTGGTCAAAGAATTGACTATTACAAATGGAGGAACAAAAGTGTCTTCAGTCTCCACAATGCAGAGAACTTCATGTTGGATATGTTAGTGACATGAAGGTGATAACAATTGAAAGTTAAGCTAAGGTAAGATTTTAAAAGTCTGTGAGTGGGAAACCATAAAAGCTGGTGCAGTTTCAACGGCAGATGAGAATAAATAATTAAGAATTAAGTTTGGTTTTAATTGCTCTCAAGTTGTTTAATAACAGACTAATAAGCCATATAAAGTATACTCAGTAGGTCAAGGGTGCAAATGAGTCTATAAGGCATCTGTAATGGTCTTCCTTGTTTCACAAAAAGGCTGTCACTGGGAATTAACCAGATAGCATTTATGGAATGAGAAATCTGCCAAAACTAAGGAACCAGGAATACCAATAGGATAAAGGTTTGGCTCTGTCAGCAATAAAGGTTCTATCTAATTATCACATAAAATATTCCATGGTGTGTGCTGCAGTTAAACTTATCTGTTTTGTTTCTTAATGCACCACTGGGACTTGCATAGTAGACTGGGCATATCCTCTCACCATTCAGGTTGCCAATTTAAGGCATAAAAGTATTATTTAAAATGCTATCATCTGAATGATATAGTTTGAACAGTTAGAAATATAGTGACATGACCAATTTTATCTTCTGGTAAGACAAAGCAAGCTGTGTCATCTACTAATTTGAAATGGAACAGGGGAATGGGCTGAAGATAGACACTGAATTGCAAAAATAATGCATGGAAAGGTCTAACATTAAGGCAGTGGAGGTGAAAATGGAGAAGTTAGATGTGAAAATCATCTGTGAATGTGAAATGATAGAATGTAATGAACATGTGGATAATGAAGAGAATAATAATTCTTGTAGTTTGAGAGAATGGGTGGGTCACTAGTAGAAAATCTATTTCCTTCAAAAATGTTGGATTTGATAAACACCTTGCAGAGAATAAATCTATGCAATAGTGTAACTGTAGTACCACCGCTTTGGTTGAAACTCTGGCACTAGCTTTACCATTTTCCTGTGTGACATTGAGCAAGTTACTTGACTTTCTTGTGTCTCTATTTGCTTAACTAAAGTAGACAATAATAATTTAACTAGTCAAAACTTTTTAGGACATTAAATGAGATAATATATATAAAACATTTAAAACAGCAAGAGAAGCTTAAGACAGAGGAAACATTCTTTTCAGATTTGAAAATTAATGAATATGAAAATAAGATTATAAGATCACTAGTGGTTGAATGAGAAATACGATAAATAACAGAACTTATATAAGCTTCATATTTAAGAATTTCAGGTAAGAAAGAAAAATATTTCAAATTAGAAATTAAAAAGTTAGAGAATTAGGATGAGAATCACAAGAAAGTGATAAAAAGCCAATGGGGAGGCCATGGACTGTTAAAAATGCAAAAAAAAAAAAAAAGGGTTTTGTGAGAGAAAAGAAGCAAAATATACTTCAAACATTTGGACCTACTCTAAAACTATGCAATATTCGGTAATGTATCAGTAAAAAAAGCAGTTGTTGAAACTTAGGAATGCAATCTCTAGTAAATAATTTTTTAGCATATTGGTAAGCCGAATAACAGATGTGATTGTGATATAATATTTAAAATCATAAAATGAACAATTTTAGAAACAGATGTGAACAACTTTTATATGCCTTGGCATCTCTTCCAATAGTGGAAATATTGTAGCTGTTGTTTCAGAGTTGGGAAAATACACACACAGGAAGTAAACAAATTAGATAAGCAAGAAGGAATAATCATTAAGAAATACAAGATTTGAGGAGGGATTTTTTTTGGAGGTACTGTATTTGTCATTTTTAATATTTATTTGAATATTCTATTTAACAATTTATGTCCTAAAATTTGGATCACTGATTCAGGACACACACACTGTTATATTTTGTCTTTGCTTATATAATGTAACTGATGGTACATAGCATAAATATAGTAAGTGCTAAAATCTTTTCATATCCAAAATAACCAAAAGTTAATATTTGGTTCACTTTCCCCAAATGTCTTTCTCAAATAGTCTTAATTAGCAATGTCTAATTCTATTCTTTTATTTTTTTTCTGGTTTTAAAATAAACAACCCTATTAAGATCTTTGCACTGAAAATCTTTAAAAAAATAATCACTTCATTAGGAATATTCAGGCATTCATGAAGTATTGAAATATGGATAATGACTTGAAGATGTCACTAAAATGATCATCTGTCCCCAATTAATACTGACATATTACAGTCAAGAGGTCTTTTAATGAACACATTACTGAGAAATTATTGCTACTCATATAATTTGTCCTTATAATCATGTATTTATCAAAGATACAAAAGACAAGTCTCCCAGGAGGCTTATTAAAATTCTTATTCTCCTTGATTTTTAATTGGTAAAGAAGATACTTTTTCCTTTTATTTCTTCTGCAAAACCAACTGGGTTTTCATCAACATAAGTATCATTTAAAATTATGCAATTGTCATATACATAAATCTCCATTTTCAAAGGGCAGAAAATAATATGCCAAAGTGAAGAACCGCTTTAAAGCTCTGTTCCTGACTATTAAGTTATAATCAAATAAAATGAAACATTATTTATTAAATATCTATAGATGCTAGGCAATTTATTAACCACTAAATTTACATGGTACTAAAATAACAAGGTAAAGTTACATTGTAGAAAACCATTTTTATATAACGTTTATATTTGCTTCAAAATTATTTTTGTAAATGTTTTCAATTTCAAATAACTCCAAATTACTAATTTTTGGAAACTAAATTTCAGATTCTATGAATTATGTTTGATTCCCCAGGATGCTCCCCAATATTGGCAAAATCTCTAGCAAGATGGCACCGTAAAATACAGCCATTTTATAAAATCCTTTCAGGCACGCATTCTCAGTTCTAATGCCTTGGTTTATCTGGTGTGTAAGCCTGCCAACAATATTGACACCACGTCCACAAAATGTTTGTTTTATTATTTATTTATTTATTTATTTATTTAGAGACTGAGTCTCATTCTGTCACTCAGGCTGTAGTGCAGTGGCACGATCACGGCTCACTACAGCCTCCATCTCCTGGGAGCAAACAATCCTCCCACTTCAACCTCCCTAGCAGCTGGGATTACAGGTGCACACAACCACACCCAGTTAATTTATGTATTTTTTGTAAAGATGAGTTTGTGCCATATTGCCTAGGCTGGTCTTCAACTCCTGGGCTCAAGTTATCCACTTGCCTTGGCCTCCAAAAGGGCTGGGATTACAGGCTTGAGCAACCATGCCTGGCCCCACAACAACTTTTAGATACTATTGCAGGTTGGTAGAGTAACCAATTCAGAATAGCAAAGGATTTATGATTTCCTGTTGGCCCTAAGCACTGGCGAGGTTTCTGCAATGTAAAGTTACTCTCTCCCCTTCTTACTCCCTCTCTGCCTTCCACAGGGTACACTTGGAAGTCACTATGCCCAGCCCACATCTCAGGGTTGGGGAGGAGGGTTATACTCTCCCACTCTGAGGGTAGAGTCCCTACATAAAGTATTTGGAATGCTTCCTTATCAAAAATTGGTCTCTTTTTCCCAATTTGTTAATTTATCATTTATTGACGAGCTATATGTGTTTGTAAGAATTTATTTTATACTTTGTGTTACAATATTTTTAACTTGCTCAAAATTTTATACCTAAGACCTCAAAACCACAGGCAACAGAAACAAAAATAGACAAATGAGACTATAATGAACTTAAAAGCTTCTGCACAGCAAAGGAAATAATCAATAAAGTGAAGATACATTCTGTTGAATAGGATAAAATGTTTGCAAACTATTCATCCAACTAGGGACTAATATCCAGAATATACAAGGAACTCAAATTAATCAACAGCAAAAAATACAAAGAATCCCATTAAAATGTGGTTTCAGAATCTAAACAGATATTTCTCAAAAGAAGTTGTACAAAATGCCAACTATTTATGAAAAAAATGCTCCACATGACCAACCATCCAAGAAATGTGTATCAAAACAACAGTGAAATACTATCTTTCCCCAGTTAGAATTATTATTATAAAAAGACAAAAAGTAACAGTTAATGATAATGTAGAGAAAAGAAAACTCTTACACACTGTTGGTAGGAATGTAAGTTAGTACAGCCATTATGGAAAACAATATGGATACTTCCCAAATAATTAAACATAGAGCTACCATACAATCCAGCAATTCCACTACTCGGTATTTACCCAAAGGAATGAAAATCAGGGTATCAAAGAAATACATATGCCCTATGTTTATTGCTGCACTATTCACAATAGCAAAAATGTAGAATTAATGGATAAAGAAAATGTGCTATACTTATGATGGACTATTACTTAACCATAAAAATAAAGAGGTCCTGTCATTTATAGCTACACAGATGAAAC
The DNA here is from genome assembly GCF_000951045.1 of Mandrillus leucophaeus. Lineage (NCBI taxonomy): Eukaryota > Metazoa > Chordata > Mammalia > Primates > Cercopithecidae > Mandrillus > Mandrillus leucophaeus. The sequence continues at coordinate 162,955 of NW_012105575.1, forward strand.
TGTAAGGTCATTATATTAAGTGAAATAATTCAGGCACCAAAAGAACAATATTGCATATTTTTCTCTTTCATAGATGGGAGTTAAAACCGACTCATGGATGTAGGGTGTAAATTACAGTTATCAAGGACTGGGAATGGTGTTGGGATGCTAAGGGGAGGAGAATTAAAAGAGGTTGATTAATGGGTACAAACATACAGTGAGATAGAAGGAGTAAGTTCTAATTTTAAATAGCAGAGTAGAATGACTATAGTTAAGGAAAATGTATTATATGTTTCAAAATAGCTAGAACAAAGATGTTGAAAATTTCCCAACACATACCAATAATAAACACTTGAGGTGATAGATACCCCAAAATGTCCTGATAAGTACACATTCTATACACATAACAAAATATCATATGTATAACATGTACCCCATAAAATGTATAAATGTTACATATTAATTAAAAATTCAAAAAAATTGTATGTATTTAAACCAACTCATATATATACACACATACACAAATACTTCTATATGTAACCATCATGTCTATATTAAGCTCAACTTGAATTTATACTGATGTGTCCAATTCATTACCACATCAATCATTCTAACTTTCTGCCTTGGCTTATCTGCAAACTCCCACTCCAACAGTGAATATCCTGGCTCCCACCATCTGCCGTCCATTTACTTAATTGTTCCATTCCATTATACATGCATAGCAACATCACCAGCCATAAATTATGATGATAAATATGCACATTTGATAAGTTGTAATGACGGTGACATTTTACCTCTGCAGTCTTCTTTGCAGTAACCCATAACCCCGATCATTCTACAAAATACCTGATTACTGCTCAAAACATTCAAGGTCATAAAAAGCAAGGAAATTGTTCTCACGTATAAGTGGGAGTTAAATGATGAGAACGCATGGATGCGTAGAAGGGAACAACACACACTGGGGCCTTTCAGAGGGTGGAGGGTGGAAGAGGGAGAGGATCAGGAAAAATAGCTAGTGGGCACTAGGCTTAATACCTGAATGATTAAATAATCTGTACAACAGACCGCCATGATGCAAGCTTACCTACGTAACCAGCCTGCACTTGTACCCCTGAAGTTAAAAGTTAAAATATTTAAAAACTAAAAATAAACAAAGAATGGGCCAATGCCAAGAGAAGCCTAAACAGATGTGAAAATTAAATGTAACGTGATACTCTGGACAGTCACTTGCAACAGGAAAGGAACATTAGGTTAAAACAAAGGAAATCTAAATAAACTATGGCTTTAAATTAAAAACAATGTATCAGTATTCGTTCATTAACTGTAGCAAATGCATCACAGTAATGTAAATGTTTACTTACAGGTGAAATGGGGAAATCTGTACTATTTCCCCATTGTTTGTACTATTTAATCTGTACTATCTTCCCCAATTTTTTGAGGTATAAAACTATTCTAACAATTAATGTCTGATATGAAGATTTTTTAAAACAACGCATTTCAATGTGGCTCAAAGTATACTGCTTATGTACATAAATATCCGTAATTAAATTGTGGCACATGATAAGAAGCAAATAAAGAACTCTTGTTAACTATTTAAATAATGGCATATATGTTATATGATTTCAGGAAAAAAATCATTTTTTAAAACCATTTTCAGTATAAATTGTTGACAACTGAAGCATTGCTCTGTGGTAGATTTCATATTTAATTGGCATCAAAAAAGCTCATTAATCATAGAATAAAAAACTGAAAACTCAAAATCTTAAAATATATGATGAGTAGTTTCATACGGTATAAAACATTTAAACTAAAAACTAGGTGTAGTTTCAGTATACAGAAGAATATTTATTAGGTCAGTCAAAACTTTTATTACCTTGGTGTAGAGTTGATATAATTACAATATGTATATATTAGTTGTCTTTGATGTGTAAGAAAAGTAACACCAACTTTGCACTTTGAAATAACATACGTTTATTATCATAGTTTATATGGATCAGTAGCTTGGATAGAGTAGCTGGGTTCTCTTCTCAGGATCTTTCAATGATGCAATTAAGCTATTGTCTGGGCTTTGTTCCTTCTGGAGCTTAGGTTTCTCATCCAAGCTCACGTGGTTTTTGGAAAAATTTAATTCCTTGCGACTGTAGGGCTGAGGTCCCTCATTTTCTTGCTGACTCTCAGTTGGGACTCCTCTCAGCTCCTAGAGGGCCCTGGATTTCTAGCCATGATCATTTCACAGGTTCTTGTGGAATGAGGCAACTTACTTCTTCAAAGCTGGAAGAATCACTCTCAACATGAATTTCTCAATTTCTCTCTAAAAGCTTTCATCTGAATAAATCAAGCCCACTGTGTTAGTTTGTTCTTGCATTGTTATAAAGAAATACCTGAGGCTGGGTAATTTATAAAGAAAAGAAGTTTAATTCACAACTCTGCAGGCTTTACAGGAAGCCTGGTGCTGGCACCTGCTCGGCTTCTGCTGAGGCCTCAGGGGGCTTACAGTAATGGCAGAAAGCAACAGGGAGCCAGCATGACACACGTGAGAACAGGAGTAAGACAGCGAGTGGAGGAGGCCCAGACTTTCAAACAACCAGATCTCATGTGAACTAACTGAGTGAGAACTCACTTCACCAAGGGGAGGTGCTAAACCATTCTTGAGGGATCCGCCCCCATGAGCCAATCACCTTCCACCATGACCCACTTCCAACACTGGAAATCGTAGTCTAACATGAGACTTGGAAGAAACAAACATGCAAACCATATCACCTACTTAGGATAACCAGTTATTTTCATTAACTCAATATTAATTGATTTAGGACCTTAATTACTTTGAAATGATCCTGTCACTGTTGCCATATAAAGTAACACAATCATGGGAGGTTCATCTCATCACATTTATAAGTCCTCTCACACTCAAGGGTGGAGATTATACAGTGCATGCACATCAGGGGATGAATCTGTTGTGGCTATATTAAAATTCTTTCTGGCATGTATGTATTTACTGTTTAGTGTGAAAGATGTTAGGCTGTGTGTGTGTGCACCTGGTGGAATGTTTCATGTTAATTTACAGTGTCATGCTTGTAAAGTTGTTGGGTTCTATGACTTAGATAATATTATAATGCTTATCTTAAAAATTAAGAAACCATACAAAGATATATTTAATAATTTATTCACAGATACAGAGCTAGGAAATGATAGAATGTGGATTTGAACTCAAATCTCTGAACTTCGATTTAAGCTTCTGTGATATCAATTACCTATTTAATTATTCACCGATTATTACTGTAACAAGTGTGTAAAATGCTATGCTATGTAAATTTATTAATATTATTCATTTTCTACTAATAAACAGCTTTCAAAATTTATTCTATGTGTAAAATGGGAGGATGATTCAGTTAAATGTAAAAGAATTCTGATAGAATTATTAACGTTAAAAATGTTTCAATTGAAATTTTAATTTTTAAGATTTGATTGAAAATAACTTTAGATTTATTGAAAAGCTGCAAGAATAACACTATTAATCTAGGCACAGGATAGATTTCTAAAGCATCAACATGTTACTAGTGTGTAGATCGTAGCAAACCAGGACATTCTCTTAGATAAACACATCATTATCAAAAGAAGAAAGCTAACATTGGCAGAATACCTTAATCTTCTCTATAGGCCTTATTTATAGTAAGTTCTAATAGTTTCACTTAAATCAAAAGGAAGTTCCACATTAGCTATTTTATTCCATTGACAAGACTTGTTTCTTTAATCTCAAGCAGTTCTTCCTTTGTCTGTTATGACACTAACATTTTTGGCCAGTTATTTCATAATATATTCCTCATTTTTGGGTTGTCTGATTATCTCTCACTATTAGATTCAAGCATTACATTTATGGATTGAATAGTCCAGAAATTATGTCATGTTTCTTTCAGTGTATTTTCATGAAGAGACTTATGAAGCCTTTTGGCCCTACTACTGTAGATCTGAATTTTAATCATTCGGTTAAGCTGCTGTTTGCTAATCGTCTCTACTCCAAAAGTATTATTCAACCCAGTCTAATTCATAAGTATTTTGTGGTGATATATTTTAGGATGTTTTCTAATAAGCTATTCCTCTTCAAACTTTCAAATGCTAATTTTGGTATTCACTGATGATTCCTAACTGAGTCAGCCATTATTATTTTTATGGTTTTCAAATGACAGTGTTTATTATTCTGTCAATCCTCCTACATATTTATTTCCACTGTAAGGAAGAATCTTATTACTTATTTATTTTTCTGTTTACTAATTTATTTATATCAATATAGGTTCATAGATTCTTATTTTATTCAATGTGTTATAATTACTTACCTACATTATTTATTTGAAACTCAAATTTTCCTGAATGACCCACTAGACACTTTCTTCCATTGACTTTCACGTGCTTTGATGTATCCTTGTCATTCTTCAAGACTGCATTAACAGACTTGTTGGCACAAAACGTTTATCTAGAATTATCTCATCAAGACCTAGAATCAACCATTTCATGAAAAATCTCTAGATCACTTTAGTAGTGAATTATATGCAGAAACCAAAATTTGGACACTAATTGTGCTCAGTGCTAGCAGAGGTCATTTCTTCTAAGCTATCTTGAAAGATAGACCTAGGAGGTGGATGAATGTATAGGCATGCATTCACATGTATTTAAAAACATCTCTTCTTCTATAATCAATATCAATGTCTTTCCATCTGTCTGTATCTATCTATCCATGTATCAATTGTAATTCAACACCCTGTTTCTATATTTTAGCTCTGTCTCTGATAGTGACAAATTTGAATTTTATTTTCCACAATATATTCTTCAGTCCTGGAGTACATGGTGCTTTTCTCGTTGTGAACAATGAAAGTATAGAAAAATGAAGCAGCTAACCAAAGTACAGTATATATGTTTACTAAGAGTATATAGTTCTAATACTCTTAAGGTTTTTTTCTTCCTCCTTTAGTATATTAATCCTATTTTTTGAAAAACACTTTAATTCATGTCTGTTTATATGAGTACATTTTACTATTCCTTTTGATCTATATGTTTAAATTTTTTTTTCAGCTGTTGAAACTACATAAATTTGAAAATCATACTGTTAAAAGGTCTATTAACAGAAGTTTAATTCCCAATCCTTATCACTTCTATTTTTTCTACCCTTTACACATCCATTCCAATGTAAGTAACTAATATTATTTCTCTCTGGTTTATGTTTCCTGTGTTTCTTCACCACTTTATGCAGGGGCAAATACATACATATTATGTTATCCCTAATTTTTCACAAAGTGTTTCTCTGTATGTATAGATACTATTTTCCAATTTTTAAAATAACTCATCAGTTCATATAGATCTTTTCATCCATTTTACAGTTGCATAATGATTTTGTGAATATAACACTTTATTAACCACTCTTCTAGGTATAGCCATTTAAACTGTTTCCCTTAGGATGCATTTACAAACAATGCTGTAATCCATAATTTTATGCACCTATACTTTCATATACCGGAAGTGTATGTTCAACACAAACTCCTAGAAAGAAAAATTTTTTAGTGGTAAAATAAACGTATACACCATTTTGTTAGATAGTTCCATTCTACTCCATAAGTATTGTACCAATTTGTATTTTCACCAGAGATATATGAGAGTGTTCCCTACAGCTACACTGACCAATTCATAAAATGTTGGAACTGGCAGAGAATATAAGATGATTTATGTAAAAATTTTGTGTTTGCAGATGAGAAAAACATTTACTATTTAAGGCCAGCACTCTTATGTGTTAGTCTATTTTTGTTGCCGTAAAGTAATACCTGAGGCTGGGTAATTTATAAAGAACAGAGGTTTATTTGGCTCATGATTCTGCAGGCTGTACATAAAGCATAGTGCAGGCATCCACTTTTGGTGAGGGCCTCAGGAAGCCTACAATGATTGTGGAAGGTGAGTGGGGAGCCAGTGTGTCACAGGGTGAGCGAGGCAGCAAGTGAGAAGAGGGGAGATGCCACGCTCTTTTAAACAACCAGATCTTTTGTGAAAGTATTACCAGTCATTATTGCAGAGAGGGCACTAAGCCACTAATGAGGAACCCATCCCCATGACCCAACACCTACTAGGCCCCATCTCCAATACTAAGGGTCACATTTCAATATGAGATCTGGAGGGGACCAATATCCAGATCATAATATTATTTCCCTGTCCCACCAAATCTCAGGTTCTTTTCATTGCAAAATGTAAACATCTCTTCCCAAAAGTCCCCCAAAGGCTTAACTCATTAAAGCATCAACTCAATAAAAAGTCCAAAGTCTCATCAGAGACTTGAGTTAAGTTCCCTCCACCTATGAGCCAGTAACATAAGGTGTTTACTTTGAAGATACAATGGTGGTATAGGAACTGGTTAAATATTTCCATTCCAAAACAGGGAAATCAGCTAAACGAAAGGCACAGCAGACCCCATGCTAGTCTCAAACCCCATAGGGCAGACATTAAATCTTAAAGCCCCAAAATAATCCTTGATTCCGTGTCTCACATCCAGGGGCACACTGATGTAAATGGGCGGCTCCCAATGGCTTGGACAGCTCTGCCCCTGTGGCTCTGCAGGTTGCAGCCCTGTGGCTGCTTTCACAGGGTCTGAAGCTGAGTGCTGGCAGCTTTTCCAGGCATAAGGAGTACACTGCTGGTGCGTCTACTGTTCTCCAGTCTGGAAGGCAGTGGCCTCCTTCCCACAGCTCCACTAGGCAGTGCCCTGGTAGATACTTCAAATGAAGACTCTGTCCCCGCAGCATGCTTGGTCCTGGGCCCCCAGGCCTTTCCATACGTCTTCTAAAATCTAGGTGGGAGTTGTCAAACCTCCTTCAGTCTTGCATTCAATGCATCTGCAGACTTAACACCATGTGGAAGCTGCCAAGGCATATGGGAGATTGTGTTCTCCAAAGTGGCAGCCGGAGCTGTACTTGGGCCTTTTGAGCTGCAGCTGGAACTGGAGCTGCTGGAACGAGGTGAGTCCCAAGGCTGCATAAAAAAGTGGGACCTCAGGCCTATTCCCTGAAACCATTATTTTCTCCTTGGTCTCCTAGGCCTCTGATGGAACGTCCAGTCTCAAAGATCCCTGAAATGCCTACAAGGCCTTTTTGCCATTGCCTTCTCTATTAGCACCTGGCTCCATTTTAGTCAGGCAAAGCTCCCTAGCAAATGGTTGCTCACAGACCACCTACATTCTTCCCCTATAAATGTTTTTTCCTTCTTTACCACAGAGTCACACTGCAAACTGTCTAAACTTTTATGCTCTGCTTTCCTTTTAAATATGAGTTCAACTTTAAGTCATTTCTTTGCTCCTGTATTTGATCACAGTTTGTTAGAAGCACTCATACCAAAGCTTGAATACTTTGTGGCTTAGAAATTCCTTTTGCCCATACCACAAGTCATCACTACTCTAAAGTTCAGCTTTCACAGATTCCTGGGGCATAGACACAATATGACAGCCATATTCTTTGCTAGGGCATAGCATGGATGACCCTTACTCCAACTTCTTGACAACTTCCTCATTTCCATCTGAGAACTCTTCAGTCCAGGGTTTGCTGTCCATATGTCTATAGGTATTTTGGTCAAAACAACTTAACAAGTTTCTAAGAAGTCACCAAGTTTCCCTTATCTTCCTGTCTTCTTCTGAGTCCTCCAGACTCTTCCAACCTCAGCCTGTTACCCAGGTCCCAAAGCCGCTTTTACATTTTCAGTTATCTTTACAGCAATGCCCCTCTCCTCAGTACCAATTTTATGTGTTAGTTCATTTGCATTGCTAAAAAGGAATACCCTAGGCTGGGTAATTTCCACAGAAATGAGGTTTATTTGGCTCACAGTTCTGCAGGCTGTACACAAAATTAAGTAAATAGTGCTGGCATCTGCTTCTGGTGAGGGCCTCAGAATATGATCAATAATGAATAAGATGTCACTTTTTTAAGCTCCAATTTATAAAACATGGGAAATAATACCTACCACAAATTTAAAAAAATAAAATTATTATGTAGTATGATATCTAAATTAATAGGTCTTATTAAAATATAGTTTTACTTAAATTTTCTAAAGGCAATTTGATATTAACAAACTCATTTTATATTATTTAAAATGGTATTAATAAAATAAGACCTACTACATAAGAAGAAGAATAGAAAGGAAATATCATATCCTTTTGGACAGAGAAAATAGATTTTTTTTTTT
>NW_012105575.1:174785-183625 GCF_000951045.1 Mandrillus leucophaeus
GTCTTCAGAAGTCCAAATTTTATCTATGTACTTTAAAAATAAAATAATATGTGACATTAATATTAGCCTTTCTTTAAGGGAGACATTCTTTTTGTCCTCACCTTCTGCCTTTTAACAATAATTTAGGTATCAAATCATTTTAGCACTTTTTCTTTTTTTGAGACTGAGCGATTCTCCTGCCTCAGTCTCCCAAGTATCTGGGATTACAGGCGCCCACCACCATACCTGGCTAGTTTTTATATTTTCAGTAGAGACAGGGTTTCACCATGTTAGTCAGGCTGGTCTCAAACTCCTGGCCTCAGTTGATATGCCCGCCTTCGCCTCCCAAAGTGCTGGAATTACAGGTGGGAGCCACTGTGCCAGGCCCATTTCAGTACTTATTAAATAAATTATTTGACAGCCTTCATATTCATTAGAGTTGCTCCTAATTCAAAGAGACTGCTTAAGAAATTATTCACTGTAATTAAGATTTTATAAATTTAGAAATATATCTTTTCACGAATCAAGTCAAATGGAAACTATTTTATCTCAGAAATAAACTCAGGCAATCAACATTGTAACAAAGGCCATTTGGCTCCCAATTTTATTGTGATAGGGTTGTACAGGTTACAAGAACTGCATCCCCTCCATTGGGTATATAAAAACCCACCACTTATTGAGTTCTAGTATTAAGTTTTCATGTGAATTTATGAGCATGTCTTATACAACAACATAAACTTTCCCCTTGTTAAATTCAGATGCTCATAAAAAGCCAGCACTGCACAAAAACATTCCATTGAAATCATACAAATTTAGAGGATTATTTAGAAGGTGTTTTTTTGAAAGAAAATATTGTGACTATTGTTATCTGACACATGCCAACCTTATGTAGAATAATATTTTCAGATAAACAGATCTATGTAATTCACCTTCCATATTTATCCTTCTGTGCCTGAACTATTTCCCATAACATAATGCCCTCCAGACTTATCCATGTTGCCTCAACTGACCATATTTTATTCTTCATATGGCTGAATAGTATTCCACTGTGTATATGTACCAGATTTTCTTTATCTATTCTTCTGTTGATGATTATAATCAGCCAATTACTCCCATAATAAATGAAATTAACACATAGAATCAAATGGCTAATAAAAGATTCAAATAGAGACTTTCAAGCAACCATTCTATCAAGCAATCATTGTATTTTCAGAAACAAAACTCTTTAGACAATATCTAAGTCAAATTCAGTTTTGCCAAATCTTTCCAAAAACAAAATTCTTTAGACAGTATCTAAGTCAAATTCAGTTTTGCCAAATCTTTCCAATAATATTTATCTTTCAGCTAAACCCCAATTGAATGAGTCTCAAAGCTTATGATAACATAATTATTAATTTGGAGAATCATATTTTTTTCTAGTTTAAAGTCATAAAAATCTCTTGGGAAATTTTACTTTTCAGGATTTTTTCAATCCTCAAATTTCTGAGACTTCAGAAACATTGGAAAAATAAAATTACATGGGTAAGGATCCATTTGTCTATGTTGAAAACAGAAGAAATGGAAATGGCTAAATATTATCAAATTATTTTTATTTTCTAAGTTTTCCAAATCTAACAAAAAAAATTAATAGAGTGTTTGGTCTCCAATAAGAGAAAATGTCTAATTTGCGGATATCTACAGAAACTCACTTAGTATCTACAGGTTATAGTCAATATAAAATTTTAATAAACAATTATTTTCTATAACACACACATACACACACACACAGTCTCTCTCTCTCTCTCTCTCTCTCTCTCTCTCTCTCTGTCTCACCAGATCACATTGTGGCATTCTTATTCAGTAATAATATTATGTGAGTTGGGGATGGAGAGATGTAGGATTTTACTTTGAACTTTCAGGGACTATAGTTTTCCCTTGAGCAGATGTTTTGAAACAAAAAACTCTTTAGTTGGTTTTAATGGGTTGGGTTCCAAGTGTTTCCTCTCTTTTCCTCTAGTGCCTCACCATGCAGGCACACAGTTACAAGTTCACTTTGTTTTATAAATAACACAAAAAAATGCCACAGAAAAAAATTGCTTTGTCTGAGGACTGTAGCCAGAACTTCACAACACATGGCAGCATCACCAGGAATTTGCCCAAGTTAAACTATCTACTTTAAAAAGTGTATGTGTACACTTCTTAAATTATTAAAGCTTTAGAATGATTCATGTTTTTTCTTTTTTAAAAACTTTTATTTTAGGTTCAGTGGTACATATGAAGGTTTGTTATTTCCAGGTGGTGAAATACTGCGTATACCAAGCTCCCAGGTATTTCCTAGTTGGTAGGGTTTGCTTTCCCTAGGTTATGGTTTCCAGGGGGGTTTGGTGTACAGATTATTCCATCACCCAAGTAATGAGCATAGTATCTAATAGGTAGTTCTTTGATTCTCACTCTCCTCCCAACCTCCACCCTCAAGTAGGTCTGGTATCTGTTTTTCCCTTCTTTGTATCCATAGGTACTCAGTGTTTAGATTCCAATTATAAGTGAAAATATGTGGTAATTGTTTTTTTGTTCCTGTGTTCGTTTACTTAGGATAATGGCCTCTAGCTCTATTCATGTTGCTGCAAAGGACATGATTTCATAAATTTTTATGGCCATGTAATATTCTATGGTATAGACAGAACACATTTTCTTTATTCAGACAACCCAATAGTGGGATTGCTAACAAGAGGTTGAATAGCAATTCTGTTTTATGTTCTTTCATAAATTGCCAAACTACTTTCCAGAATAGCAATTTAAACTAATTTACATTCCTACCAGTAGTGTATAAGCATTTCCTTTTCTCCACAACCTCACCAGCATCTGTTATTTTTTTTTTACTTTTTAGTAATAACCATTCTGAGTGGTGTAATACGGTATCTCATTGTGGTTTTGAGTTGCACTTCTCAAATAATTAGTGATACTGAGTATTTTCTCTTCTGTTTGTTGACTGCATGTGTATCTTATTTTAAATATGCCTGTTCATGTCCTTTGCCCACTTTTCAATGGGATTGCTTGTTTTTGACTTGTACATTTAAGTTACTTATAGATGCTACATGTTAGACCTTTGTTAGATATACAGTTTGCAAATATTTTCTCCTATACTGTAGGTTGTCTGTTTATTCTGTTGATAGTTTCTTTTGCTGTGCAAAAGCTTTTTAGTTTTATTAGGTTCCATTTGTCAATGATTTGTTCCTGTTGCAATTGCTCTCAGCATCTTGGTCATGATATAATTGCCCAGTTCTATGTTCAGAATGTTATTTCCTAGGTTATGTTCCAGGGTTTTTATAGTTTTAGGTTTTATATTTAAGTCTTTAATTCACCTTGAGTTGCTTTTTGTATATGGTGTAAGAAAGTGGTCCAGTTTCAATCTTCTGCATACAGCTAGCCAGTTATCTCATCACCTTTTATTGAATAGGAAGTCCATCATCATTGCTTGCTTTTGTAGACTTTGTCAAAGATCAGATTGTTGTAAGTGTGTGGTCTTATTTTCTGGGTTCTCTATTCTGCTCCATTGGTCAATGTGTCTGTTCTGTACCAGTACCATGCTGTTTTGATTACTGTAAGCTTTTAGTATAGTTTGAAGTCAGGTAATGTGATGTCTCCAGCTTTGTTCTTTTAGCTTAAAATTGCCTTGGCTCTTTTTAGCCCTAAAAATGGGCTCATTTTTAGCTCCATATAAATTTCAAAGTAGTTTTTTTTTAGTTCCATGAAGAACGTCATTAGTAGGTTGATAGGAATAGCACTGAATCTATAAATTGCTTTGAGAAGAATTGACATTTTCACAATATTGATACTTCCTATCCATGAGCATGGAATATTTTTCCATTTGTTTTTGTCACCTCTAATTTCTTTGAGTAGTATTTTGTAATTCTCATTGTAGAGATTTTTCGCCTCATTGGTTAACTGTATTCCTAGGTATTTTATTCTTTTTGTGACTTATGAATGGAATTGCATTCTTGATTGGCTCTCAGCTTGGATGATGTTGGTGTATAGAAATTTTATATATTTTATATATTTATATTTAAGTTATGTATTTTATATATTTATATTTATATTGATTTTTGTACATTGATTTGTATCCTGAACCATTGCTGAAGTTTTGTTTTGTTTTGTTTTTTTCTTTTTGTTTTTTCCCACATCTAGGAGCTTTGGGGCAGAGACTATGGGGCTTTCTAGGTATACAATCATATCATCAGCAAACAGGGATAGTTTGACTTCCTCTCTCCCTACTTAAATGTCTTTTACTTCTTTCTCTTGCCTTATTAGTCTGTCCAGGACTTCCAGTACTAGTTGAATAGGAGTGTTAAGAGAGCTCATCCTTGCCTTGTTCCAGTTTACAAGGGGAATGTTTTCTGGTTTTGCCCATTCAGTATGATATTGGCTGTGGGTTTGTCACAGACAGTTCTTATTATTTTGAAATATCTTCTTGCAATGCCTAGTTTGTTGAGGGCTTTTAACATAAAGAGATGTTGAGTTTTATTGAAAGCCTTTTCAGCTTTCAATATCCAAGATGATTATGTTCTTTTTGTTTTTAGATATGTTTACATGATGAATCATATTTATCAATTTTCATATGTTGAACCAACCTTGCATCCCAGAGATAAAGCCAACTTGGTTGTGGTGAATTTGCTTTTTAAGGTGCTTCTGGACTTGGTTTCCTACTATTTTGTTGAGGAAGCTTGCATCTATGTTCATCAGGGATATTGGGATGAAGTATGTTGTTGTTGTGTCTCTGCTAGGTTTAGGTATCAAGGCGATGCTGGCCTCATAGAAGAAGTTAGAAAGGAGTTTCTCCTCTCAATTTTTGAAAATAGATTTATTAGGAGTGGTACTGACACTCCTTTACACATCTAGTAGAATTCAACTGTGAATTCACCTGGTCCTGGACTATCTTTGTTGTCAGGCTTCTTATAACTGATTCAATTTTGGAACTTGTTACTGGCCTCTTTGGGGATTCACTTTCTGCCTGATTCCGTTTTGGGAAGTTGCATGTGTCCAGAAATTTATACATTTCTTCTAGGTTTTCTAGTTTGTGTGCATATAATTGTTTGTAATAGTCTTTGAATTTTTTGTGTGTGTTTCTGTGGGGTCAGTGGAAATGTCCCCTTTGTCTTTTCTAATTGTGTTTATTTGAATCCTCTCTCTTTTTTCCTATATTAGTCTAGTATAGGTCTATCTATTTAAACGTTAAAAAAGAAAAAAAAAAACTCCTAGATTTGTTGATCTTTTGTATGGTTTTTCGGGCCTCAATTTCCTTCAGTTTCAGATCTGATTTTGGTTATTTCTTGTCTTCTGCTAGCATTGGGTTTGATTTGCACTTGTTTCTGTAATTTCTGCAGTTGTAATGTTAGATTATTCATTTAAGATCTTTCTAACTTTTTGATGTGAACATTTAATGCTATAACCCTCCCACTTAACATTGCCTTAACTGTGTCTCAGCTGGTATGTTATATCTTTGTTCTCATAAATTTCAAATAATTTCTTGATTTCTGTCTTAATTTTACTATTTACCTAAAGGTCATTTAGAAGCTGGTTGGTTAATTTCCATGTAATTATATGGTTATGAGTGGTTTTCTTAAGATTCATTTTTATTTTTACTGTCCTGTGGTCTGTGACTGTGGATGGTATAATTTCAGATTTTTTAAATTTGCCAAGGATTGTTTTATGTCTGATTGTATGATCAATTTAAGGTATATGCCATGTGAAAATAAAATGTATGTATATTCCTCTAGTTTTGGGTGGAGTATTCTGTATGTATCTATTAGGTTCTTTTGGTCAAGTATTGAGTTCAGGTCCTAAATATCTTTGTTAGTTTTCTGCCTCAGTGATCTTTCTGATACTGCCAGTGCAGTGTTGAAGTATCCCACCATTATTGTGTGCTTGCCTAAGTCTCTTTATAAGTGTCTAAGAACTTGCTTTATGAATATAGTGCTCCTGTTTGGGGTGCATATATATTAAAGATTAGTTAGGTCTCCTTGTGGAATTGCATCTTTTACCATTATGCAATGCCCTTCTTCATCTTTTTTAGTCTTTGCTGGTTTAAAGTCCCCCTGTGTGAAATTAGAACAGCAATCCCTTCTTTTCTTCTGTTTTCTGTTTGGTTGGTAGATTTTTCTCTGCCCCTTTACTCTGAGCCTCTTGGTGTCACTGCATGGGAGATGGGTCTCTTGAAGACAGCATACCATTGAGTCATGCCTCATTATCCAGTTTGCCACTCTGCCCCTTAATTGGGGGACTTTCACCTGTTTACATTCAAAGTTAATGTTGATATGTTCAAATTTGCTCCTGTCATCATGTTGTTAGCTGGTTATTATGAAGATTTGTTTGTTTGGTTGCTTTATGGTGTCACTGCTCTATGTACTTAAGTGTGTTTCTGTAGTAGCTGGTAATGTTTAGCACTCTCTTTGGGATCTCTTTTAAGGCAAGTCATGTGATAACAAAATCCCTTGGTATTTGCTGGTCTGAAAATAATCTTATTTCTCTTCCAATTATGAACTTTATTTTGGTTGGATATGTAATGCTTTGTTGGAAATGCTTTTATTTATGAATGCTGACCATAGGTCTCCTTTTTCTTCTGGCTTGTAAGGTTTCTGCTGAAAGTACCTCTGTTAGTCTGATGGGCTCCTCTTTGTAGAAGATCTGCTCACCAGCTGCCTTTAACATTTTTTTTTTCTTTAATTTTATCCCTGGAGAATCTGAGGACTATGTGTCTTGGGGATGGTCTTCTTTGGTAGTATTTCACCAAGGTTTTCTGAATTTTCTAAATTTGAATGTTACCCTCTCTAATGGAGTTGGGGAAAATTTCATGAACAATATCCTAAAACATGTCTTCTAAGTTGTTTGATTTCTCTTCCTTCAGGGATGCCAAAGAGTCACAGATTTGGTCTCTTTCATACTCTAGTATTTCTCTTTGTTATTTTTTCTTAATTTTCTTAATTCTGAGTTACATCAGAAAGTAGGTCTTTGAGCTCTGAGATTCTTATCTCAGCATGGTAGATTCTACCGTTAATACTTAGGATTGTACTCTGAAATTCTTGAAGGGAGTTTTTCAGCTTTATCAGCTGAGTGTGGTTCTTCCTTAAGATGCCTATGTTGCATTTTATCTCGTGTATCATTTTATTGTGTTCCTTAAAATCCTAGTGTAACGCCAAAGGTTCTTGCCTTAGCCATGCCAAAGATTTGGTGTGGCAGCAGCCCATGGTGAGAGAGACACGGATCAGACCAAGAGAAAAAAAGCTGTAGGCTTTATTGAGTAGATTAACAGTGCAAAGCTTCACAGCATGGAAGGGGTCCTGAGCAGGTATCCAGTATTAGATTTTTTGATCACCTTTTAAACTTTTTAAGGTGGGAAATACAAGTGGCGGGAAGATGTTACCAGAGTGAGAAACAAAGACAATTAACATGTCTCAGATCTTGAGGAAAACCAGAATTGTAACTTAAGTTTTATCTACTTTATAACCTTGTAGTGACATGGCAGAGGAGACAGGATCTCACAGGATTTTACAAACTGTATTTACAAGGAATCAGAATTGGGAGCATAAATAAGGTCTGCTGGTCACAGAAAAACGGGCTTTTAACATTCCTTTTAGTTTTAGGGGAGTGGGAAGGGAGAGAGAGAGCGAGGACACAGGGAAGCTTACAGCAGAAGTTTCACTGTTTATAGCTTTCTTGGGGAAGGAAACACATGCACAAATTCTTAAGTTAGGAATATTTTAAGCATATATCTTTAATATTATTCATCCAGGACCAAAGTAAGTCCTGATATAGGAAATGAGTGAGTTTTACAGCTTTCTGAGCCCCTACTCGACCCAGGAAGTGCAGCTGGAACCTCCTCTCAGTTCCCCCTCTAGATGGGACACCACAATTGCTGTTGGGAACTGGGCGGTGGTCATTCTGGCTACTTTCTGTTGATTAGGGGTGAAGAAGGGGCCCTGCAGGTGTGGTGTCCTCCAGAAGGGAACTTTTTAGGCTAGTGAGGGACCAGCGGGTCGATCCAGGGGTCCTCGGTAGAAGCCATGAGTTGAGCTCATTTGAGGTTCCATTTGTAAGACCATTTGTAGCTTGACGGCCACGATCCTGGAGGAAACAAACTTGACAAGGAAGTAAAAATGCAAGGCCCAAAAGCAAGTAATAGTAGGATGACTGTCACAGGGCCTAGTCAGGGGAGGAGCCAAAATATCCATTGGTTAAACATATTCCAGGGCCCTGAGTGTTCAAGCTCCTTTTTTTTTTTACTTTTTTATTTTTTTTATTCATTATTAAAAAAATTTTTTTTGATCTTTTAGTAATGATTTCTGACTGGTTAACAAAATAGCAACATTCTTTTCCTAAGAAGAGGCAGGTTCCTCCTCTTTCAGCTGTTAATACATCTAGGACTCTTTGGTTTTGAAGGACTACTATAGCTAGAGAATTAAGCTGGCTTTGTAGGGTCATCAGGGAGTCAGCAACTCGTTCCATGTTATCATTTAATTCTTGTGATGATTTATAATATAATTGAGTAGAGGAGGTTATGCCTCCAATTCCAATCCCAAGCCCGTCGAGTATTCTGGCTCTTACAATAAAAAGGACAAAAAGGGCTTGCATGTGGCGAGATTGGGGTATAAGGAGACTTTGTAACTCTTGTTCAGTATATATGGACATGGGAGGTGCTGTAAAGGAGAGAAAGCATAGTTCTTTCAGAGTGCCATTTAGTCATGGATAGGCTGTGTTATCACAAATGAAAAAAATGCCTGAAGTTAGATAGGTGAAACCTGAGGTCTTGCACTAGTCTCCACTGGCCATTTGGTTTTTGTATTCCTAGGATTGGGGTATTGTAAAAACTGCTACATTTTTTTTTTTTT
>NW_012105575.1:183675-184958 GCF_000951045.1 Mandrillus leucophaeus
TTAAGATGATCTCTATATTTAATTTAAAAGTCTTGCATCTAATATTTTTATTGCTGCTGTTTTAGTCTGAGAGCTCAGAACATCATTTTTACATTTTTCAAAGATACTGATTTTCTTTAAATAGCATAACATCCATACATAATTTAACACATTGATATAAGAATTTTGATTTATTAATTATAAATTCAAGCAAAGTCTATATAATTATTGCTTTAATCTGTCTTTTCTCTTTGTCCTGTTTTCTTTCTCCTTTTCTTATTTCCATTGCTTTTCTTCAAAGCTAATACATAAAATAGTGCAGGTGTTTCTGTTTTAAATTTTTGAAACAATGTTTGTTTTCAAAGAACAGCTATAGGCACATCACATTTTCTAAGATTTAAACCTTAAAGATTATTGAAGATTAAATTGTTCATCACATGTCACATGATTAATACCTTTGGTTTTAAAAATACTACCAGGATAAATAGAGTATTTTTAATTTCTCCAGTAACAATGCTTATATAATACAGATAAGTCTCTCTGCCATCGTACATGTGAATGAGAATTTTTAATGGATTGTATAAACCATACCATTAATACTTAAATATCATTACGTAAGGACAGTTTTAATACAGTACTTCTAAGGATACACCTTTAGTTCACTAACCATTATATTTACAGCTAATGCAACATATCTTTGAAAATTGCATGCTTAGTACACGATTAGAAGATTAGTGGTTTTTGTAAATTTATTACAATTTCTATTATTCATTTATTTTAGCATACAGTGGCATGATATTACTTTAGGAGACATTAGGCAAGTCAATGAAAATGCAATGTAATTTTGTTCTAATTACACTAAAAAAAAAAAAAAAAAAAAGCTATACTCAAAAAGAAAAAAGAGAGAGAAAAAAAAAAATATGTTTTCCAACACTTTAGTAGAAAATTTTGAGTAGAAAAACTGCGTATTTAACAATCTCTACCTACCCCCTACCTCCCTTTTTAAAGAAAGAGATTATTTTGTGAATGTGTTTATAAATCATTATGTTATTTATTTGAAACAAAATTGTACATGCTTGTGAAATAAGTAATTGTTTTTATGTTTAGATATTATTTAAACTCACAGTTTGCTAAAATAACTATTTTAATTAATTTCTATTTCAAGAATAATACTTTAGATTGCTATGACATTTCTAGTTTTTTCTCAAAATTCTTAAATTTATAGACTAAAAACATACACATATATATGTATATATGAAATATTAAGAATAAAATTATCACTAATATTGTCAACTTCATAAGAA
>NW_012105575.1:186828-249142 GCF_000951045.1 Mandrillus leucophaeus
CTTTCCAAATTATCCTTTTAAGGCCCAGACTTCAAATTTGATTCCTTCTTCAAGTAGGGGACAACAAATGAGTAATTTGTTCCCCATATTCATGTAGATAATGGCTCCAGCTTTGGCTAATATGTCCCTCCCTAATGAGGGTGTGGGACTTTTGAGCATAACAAGAAAGGCATGTGAAAACAGCAGAATCTCCCAATTGCAGCTAAGGAGGTGAGAGAAATACCTGGTTACAGGCTGTCCTAAGATTTCTTGGAGAGTAATGGACTTTGAGGACAGTCGTCCGGGGCAGGAGATTAAAACTGAGAAGGTCGCACCAGTGTCCAGGAGGAAGTCCACTTCCTGACCCTCAACAGTCAAACTTGCCTGGGGTTCTGTGAGGGTGATGGCATGAGCTGGCACTTGCCCCACGTACCCTCAGTCCTGTTGCTGAATCATTTTGTTGGGTGCTTCTGGCCTAGAGGGCCTTCATCCTCTGGGGCAGCGCACCTTACAGTGATTGTCTTGGCATTTTGGACATGGGCAAGTGGGCTGTTTGTTTTTTGTTGGACAATCTTTTTTGACGTGTCCTTGTAAACTGCACTGATAACAAGCCCTGCTAGGCAATTGGCCTGCTCCTCTCTTGGTTCCCTTTGAGCCATCAAGGTCTGCCTGTCTGAGGGCCATGACTAAGGCTGCAGTCTTTCTCTTATCTTGCTTTTCCCTTTTGGCCTGTTCCTCTTGGTCCCTGTTATAGAACACCGAGGTTGCCAGCTTTAAAAATGTGTCCAAATTTTGTTCTGGGCCTAACACAGACTTTTGGAGTTTTCTCCAAATGTCAGCCACTGATTGGGTGATAAATTTATCCTTTAAAATAAGTTGGCCTTCTATAGAATCTGGAGTTAGGGAGGTGTGCTTTCTTAGGGAGGTGTGCTTTCTTAGGGCCTTCCTTAGGCTTTCTAGAAAAGCAGAGGGGTTTTCCTCTTTTCCCTGTGTAATTGTGGGTAGCATTGAGTAGTTCATAGGCTTTTTCCTAGTCTTCCTCAACCCTTCTAAAATGCAAGTCAGCAAATGCCTGTGGCTCCAATTTCCATGAGTCAGAATCCCAGTGAGGGTTTACAGTGGGGACTCTTTGTTGCCTGTGGGGAATTTTTCCCTCTTCTCCAGCCTTATTTGATCATTTGCCTAGCTAAGGTACCACAGATCCCCAAATTGCTGGGCTGCTGCTAAAGCTTCTTCTTTTTCGGTAGGACTGAAGGTCTGATCAAGAAGCAACATGATATCTCTCCATGTTAGATCAAAGGACTGCCTCATTCCTTGCAGGACATCTATATAGTTACCAGGATCATCCAAGAATTTCCCTAAATCTGCCTTTATTTGTTTTAAATCTGAGAGTGAGAAGGGGGCATGCAGGTGAATGGGCCCAAATTCTTCTCCTACTGCTTGTAAGGGACATAGTTTGGGTGCCTGGCTCATGGAGTTTACATTTTCTTTCCGGTGTGCCTTTAACACTTCGATGGGGCTGGATGGAGTAGAGTCAGTGGGGGAGGAGAGTGGGGCTGAGGGAAGAGGCCTTGAGTATGGAGGCAATTGTGGGCCTTTGTCATTTGGGCAAAGCTAGCAGGCTTGGCACAGGTCAGTATTGTCATGAAGGGCAAAGAAAGTCTGTACATGAGGGACTTCACTCCCTTTACCTTCCTGTTTACAGAAAAGATCTAGTTGTAGAAGTGTGTTATAATTAATACTTCCCTCAGGGGGCCAAGTTTCTCCATTTTGTAAGGAATGCTGTGGCCAGGCAGTGGTACAGAAGAAAATCAGCCGCTTCATTTTTAAGGTTTCAGGGTCAAATTTGTCCCAGTTATTCAGGATACATCTTAAGGGAGTGTCCGGTTTTGAAGGTGTGGTGCCCTTTTGGAGTTTTAAACACAGGGATGTCTGCATCCCTGGTAAGTCCTGGGAGTCATCTTCCCTCAGGGCGTCCCCCAAGGGTCAGGTCCAGTTGTGCTCAAAGCTCACGGCCGCTTTTTCTGAGCCCTCCATCTACCAGATTTAACCATGCTTACCGCCGGGATGGAAACTTCCCTTGCCCCTGCCTGTGCCCATTGACCACTAAATGGGGCACAAAGACTGTTGGATTTATTTTGGTCCTTCTGTCAATGCGTCCTACCTGTTCCAGGGTGGCAAGCCCTGGGTCGGGGGCACCACTGATGTTTGCATGCTCAGGCCCAATTTGCGTGGGCCTGACCATAAAACTGTCCTTCAAGGAGGAGTCTCTGAATTAGTGACAGGAGGCTTAGTAAGCTTAAAGGGGGTGGTGGATGTCCTCTAGGCCAGGGCCAAGAGAACAGCTGCTGTACTCTAGCCTTCTGTCCCCACTTGCAGTCAAAGGAGTAAGCCCCTCTCTTAAGCTGGTACCAGTGTCCTGTGTCCCAACTGACTATATTTTCTTCCTTCCAATATCAGCTAATGAATGGTTCAAATAGCAATTCAACGGCTCTACGAGCTGTACCCATGCACCCCAGATTGTACTTGAGAGGCCCCAAGGAAGGGGAAAGTCTGTCTGGGGAGCAATGGAGGAAATGTCCTAAAGCTTCTATTATCCACATGAAAATTACAGACCTGTCTTTAAATTGTCCTGATGTGGGGGACCATACACTATGGTGGGGAAACTGGTGCTTCAAAATAGCCATCAATGGTGACACTTGCCTAAACCCTGGAGGGCACTATGAACAGGGATCTTCTGGGCACCACCCCATGAATTTTAGACTTCTAAGTAGGGAATCTTGATCCTGCCTAGCAGGAATAATCTTGCTTGCGAGACAGGAAAGAAGTCTAGCCGGCAGACATTAGGAACCCAGGAGGCAGGGGTCAGAAGATGTAGCAGTCTCACGCTCAGTAACCCTTGCAGGGGGAGCCTCTTGTGGGGCCATGGTCTCAACCAGGAAATCTGGGAGACTAGAACACCCACTGATAACTCCCGGGTATACTTTGGGACCACCATGGAGAGTGAAAGAGTAGGAACCGGGTCCAGACTAACCGACGTTCCCAGCCCCAGAGGGTTGGGGGTTGTTAGAGAGCCCTTTTCCAGACAGCCTGGCACCTGTGTCTTTAGTCCGGCAGCCACGCTAATCGCCTTTAAGTGGCCAACAGGTGCCCGGTTTAGACTCCGAATTCTGAGGAAGGACAGGACAGAATAGCAAGCGAAAGAGGTCCAATCATACTCACCACATGACGGTCTAAATGCCTTTCCTGGAGATCCTCCTGGCTGACTTGCCAAAATGTAACGCCAAAGGTTCTTGCCTTAGCCACGCCAAAGATTTGGTGTGATGGCAGCCCACAGTGAGAGAGAGACATGGATCGGACTGAGAGAAAAAAAGCTGTAGGCTTTATTGAGTAGAATGACAGTACAAAGCTTCCACGGCATGGAAGGGGTCCCAAGTGGGTAGCCAGTGTTAGATTTTTTGATCACCTTTTAAACTCTTTAAGGCAGGGAAATATGTGTGGTGGGAAGATGTTAGCAGATTGAGAAACAAAGACAATTAACATGTCTCAGATCTTGAGGAAAACCGGAATTGTAATTTAAGTTTTATTTACTTTATAACCGTGTAGCGACATGGCAAAGGAGATAGGATCTCACAGGATTTTGCAAATTGTATTTACAAGGAATCAGAATTGGGAGCATATATAAGGTCTGCTGGTCACAGAAAAACGGGCTTTTAACATTCCTTTTAGTTTTAGGGGACGGGGGAGGGAGAGAGGGAGTGAGGACACAGGGCAGCTTACAGCAGAAGTTTATAGCTTTCTTGGGGAAAAAACACATGCACAAATTCTTATATTCGGAATATGTTAAGCGTATATCTTCAATATTATTCATCCAGGACCAAAGTAAATCCTGTTGCAGGAAATGAGTGAATTTCATAGCTTTCTGAGCCCCTACTCAACCCAGGAAGCCCAGCTGGAACCTCCTCTCACTAGGATTGGATTTGGACTCTCTCCTGAATGTTGATCATCTTCACTCTTATCTGTAATCCGAATTCTACTTCTATCATTTCAGCCATTTCAGTCTAGCTGTGTCAATTCTGTGGGATTAATGTGGTTGTTTGGAGGTAAGAAAATACCCTTCTGTCCTCCTCAATCTACAGGATATAAGTGGCAGCTTATTCAATTTAAACTAACCCCAACCTTTAACTAGTTGTCTTATGTATAAGGCAGGTATGAATGTTAAAATACAATTTCATTAATGTTATATATATATGTATATATAAATATATATATACAGACTCATTGTTATGGTGGGGTTAATTACAAAACGTGAACTGCAACTTGGAAACACAAGGCTGGTGCACAGATGAATAGAAAAGTGTTAAAGTGGGCACAGCACATAAAACTCATCCACATATATATTCAAATATAGTAAAAAATTTATAGGTAAGTATACAAAGGAAGAGTCAACTCACTGATGATCTTTGTGGTCATAGTAGATGGTCACATTTAGTAGTGTCATGTGAGTGATCAATTTAGAAGTTGAAGAAGTTATCAATAATGGAAGATTTGTTAATAGAGAGAAGTATTTGGAAGAGAGAAATAGTATTTACAACAGTAGGAAAAACTACAGAGCAAAGCCTGAAAAGAATTGGATACAAGAAACAGCCACCAGCTGGGGTTCAGAGAAGAGGCATAATCTCATATTTTAGATGAGTCAGTGTGTCAGTGTGTCTATAGTAAAGTGTTTATCATGGAGGGTACTGAAAGCCCTTTCGGTTACTCAGTAGAGGTTCAATTATGAAAAAATAAAATGAGAAAAAAAGAAACTAACAGGGGTAATATTTCCAGGTTACTAAGATTTGTATGGTAGCATTAATGTTATAGACAAGAGGATACGAATACAGACTGATGGGAAATGGCAATATTTGTTGAGTAATGTGATGTGAATAATAATGATAAAAGAGACACTATAATAAGAATGACCTAAATCTTTGCTTTGATCAATGGTGTAGACAATGTTACAGATAAATTAAGATGAGAAAGACTGGACAACACAATTGTTTATGAGAGAGTATTTCGAAGTAAGAACTCTATTTTGATTATATTAAATATGAGATGTCATATTAAAAGTTAGATACCCAGTAGATTATCATATGAGATTCAATCTCAAGGGAGATATTGAGACTAGAAAAGTACATGGAATAATTTTGGAGGTGTTATGTAAAGTCAGGGGCTTGAGTAAAATCAACAGTGAGTAAAGAGAATAAAGAAATAATGTAAATAAAGAAAGGTTGATAGCAGCCATGGTTTCAAGCATGCCCTGGGGGACATGGAATGTATCCAAGGAGGGATTACTATATTTTACTTCATAGAAGAGAAGAATGAACTACGAAGGTTAACAGGGAGAACCATAAAAGTGTAATGTCACTAAAACTATAAAAAATGACAAGAAGCAGAGAAAACAATTAGATTCAATGAAATGAAAACGTTAGCTATATGGTGATATGGTCACATTAATAGGAAGGGTTATATTAATATTCCAAATGTTAGGTCAGTGAGCTAGAGTAGGCTCAAGCTACAATTTTATGTAATTCTGAGGAGTAACAAGGAGTTACATAGAGATAGCAGAAGAAAGTACTGTGAATAACCTAAATATGTAGGATAATTTTAAAAGAGAGTGAAGTACATTAAGGAATAAGAAAAACAAATGTTTGGATAGCAGGTATAGAAAACCTGAAGGATATTTATTACATTTTCATGACTGAAGCAAGTAGGAATGATTAAAAAGGAAACTTCAATTGATTAGTATATCAATTAGGGAGAAATCTCCAAGGATTAGCAAATTTGAGAGGGTGAAAGAAGTATTCAATGAAGAGATTTTTAAAAACGTAGTAAATGCACATGTACAGTTCCAGTGAAAGGACGTAAGAAGACAGGCAAAAGAAGGACTGCATAAGACTGAGATGTGCAAACAAATATGAGAATAAAAGACTCAAAGATAATGGCTGAGGTTACATGTGGTGACAGAGGCAAATACACGTCAGGTAGGATATCATTACAACTCATATTTTGGTGATGGCACATTTGCCAATAGTTCAAATAAGTCTTCATTATATTATATTTTCATTACCTATTAACTTTTCTCTTATAATATATTATTTCTTCATTGTAGACTAACTTTCCTCTTACTTCTTTGACACAAAATCATTATGCCTTTCACAGAATCTAAGATGGAATGTTAAATATAGTCTTTCAAATTGGAAGAAAAAACCCAGCTACAACTAATCACATTGCTGTAACTCATAAACCAACCTTGCATAACTAATGCTGTAATCCTGTTAAATTTCCTTGCTTTCTGCCTGTACAGGCAAGACCTTATCTTTCCAGCTTTGAAGCACTAACTCCATTTCTTTGAAGTCTGTGTTACCTAAATGACCATTCTCATCTTTGCACTTAAATAAATACTTTTAAAATCGATTTTTATCCTGTTATTTCAGCTTGACAGTAATTTACAAACTTAACTAACTTAAAAACAAGTGCTATAAGATCTAGGTGATTCACACATAACTAATCTGTCAGCCCAAACAAATACTTCCACTTAAAAAAAATAGTATTTAGCTCCATGAAATTCACAATACATAGAAACGAATTAAAACTCACTAGATATGT
Source organism: Mandrillus leucophaeus (assembly GCF_000951045.1). Classification (NCBI taxonomy): domain Eukaryota; kingdom Metazoa; phylum Chordata; class Mammalia; order Primates; family Cercopithecidae; genus Mandrillus; species Mandrillus leucophaeus. Next base: position 193,459 of record NW_012105575.1, read on the forward strand.
AAAAATGTAAAGTATAACCCATAAAACAGTAGAACAAATAATAGACTTAAAAAAAAAACCTACAATGATAAAATAAGCCAACAGGGACTTTACAACAAATACTGTGTCATCTCACTTACATTGGAAACCTTTAAAAAGTTTTAAAAATTTGAACTCATAGCAACAAAGAGTATAATGGTGATTACCAGGGATGAGGATATGGGGGAAAAGGGGAGACGTTGGACAAAGGATAGAAACCTTTAGTTATAAGATGAGTAAAAATTGGAGACCTAATGCAGTGCATGGTGATTATAAGTAATGATAATGTATTTTACACTTGAAAATTGCTAAGAGAGAAGATCTCAAGAAGATCTCATCACACACAAAAAGATGTAACTATGTGAGGTGATGTATAAATTAATTGACTTAATTATGGTAATCATTGTGCGGTTTAGAAATATATCAAAATATGTCATACATTTTATATATATGCAAATTTATCAATCATACTATAATAAAAATTGATAAAAAATAAAAAGACAACAAAACAAAAACATAAAAAATTGTGACAAGTACAAAACGTTCTCAATGATTACAGGAAAACATAAACGTGAGGAGAGAGGTGGATGATAAGAATTGGGATCAAGTAAAAATTTAGCAATGAAACAATATCTGAAATAAAAACTGTGCTTAATCAGATTAGTAGCAGATAAAAACCTTCACAATAATAGATGAGTGAACTGGAATTCATGATAGGAAATGATTAAAAAAAAAAGAAAGGAAGAAACAGAGAGATAATGGTTAAAAAATAAATGAATTGGCCAGGTGCGGTGGCTCATGCCCATAATCCTAGCACTTTGGGAGGCTGAAGTGGGCGGATCACCTGAGGCCAGGAGTTTGAGACCAGCATGGCCAACATATTGAAATCCTGTCTGTACTAAAAATACAAAAATTTGTGGGGCATGTTGGTGCATGCCTCTAAATCCCAGCTATTCGAGAGGCTGAGGCAGAAGAACCGCTTGAAACCAGGAGGCAGAGGTTGCAGTGAGCCAAGATTGCACCATTGCACTACAGCCTGGGGGACAGAGCAAGACCCTGTCTCAAAAATATAAATAAATAAATAAAAACAAAAGTATAAATACATAAACAGAGTTTCAGAAACCTAAGGGACAATACAAAGAGACCTAAGGCTTTTTGTTTTTATAATCAAGTCCTATAAATAGAAGAGTAAAAGGGGAGACTAAAAACAAGTCTGAATAAATAATCATAAATGTTTTCAAATTATATTAAAAATATAAACATACAGATAATAGCTTAGTAAACCTCAAATAGGATGAAAATTAAGAAAATTTAAGAAAAATTAAGAAAATTAAGAAAACCAGGGCATATAATAAGCTGCCAAAAATCAGGGGAGGTTACAAATCTTAAGAGAAGCAAGAAAAAAAAATTACAGGTAGGAGGACAGAATACAGATAACTGCAGACTTACATTAGAAAATGCAAGTCAGAAGAAATTAGAAAGATCTTTAAAGTACTGGTGGCAAGGAAATTATCAACCCATCATTCTATAGCCTACAAAAATATATTTAGAAAATAATGAAGAGATGTCCGCTTCTGCCCATGAAATATTTAGTTTTATGTCAACCATCTTCTTGCAGTAAGTAACTAGAAAATTCAATAGAATATGTAAAACAATTATTTAGCCATTGGACCAAAGGCTGCACAGCATTACAATCCCGAGAAAATGGAACCAAATAAAGTTAGCTCTGTAATTGCTCCAGCTAACTCTTCAGAAATTGTTGCCAGTCCATACCATAGGGAAGTAAAATTCCAATAGAGTTTAGCATTGCAGTAAATGAAGCAGACAGAGATGGTAGTACAGGAAATTGAAATGGTTAGAATTATCAGGGCATAGAAACAGAGAAAAAGCAGCTGCAGAGAAGAAGAGAGAAAGAGAAAAGCCAGAATGCAAAGAGTTATGTGGTGGCAATAGTACAAGAGAGAAGATGTTAGAGATATATATTGATGGAAAACTAGCAATATCTATTGAATAATTTGACATGAATAATAATGAGAAAGGGAAAAAGAAAGGATGGCACATAAAACTGTGGTTTGAGAAACTGATTAGACAATGTTATAAATACTTAGTATTTGAAATTAAATATTTTTGAAAAGGGGTATGTACTAGAAACTCTATTTGGGTCATATTATCATTGAGATGCCTATTACATATCTAGGAGGTAGGACAGGTTAATAGATTATTGATATGGTTTGGCTCTGTGTCTCTACCAAAATTTCATCTTGAATTGTAATAATCCCAACGTGTCACGGGAGAGACCCAGCATGAAGTAATTGAATCATGGCGGCAGGTTTTTCCCATTCTGTTCTCATGATAGTGAATAAGTCTCACGAGATCAGATGATTTCATAAAGGGAAGTTCCCCTGAACATGCCCTTTTGCCTGCTGCCATGTAAGATGTGCCTTTGCTCCTCCTTTGCTTTCTGCCATAATTGTGAGGCCTCCCCAACTATGTGAAACTATGAGTCTATTAAATCTCTCTTTCCTTATGAATTATTCAGTCTCAGGTATATCTTTATTAGCCGTGTGAGAACAGACTGATGGAATTATAACATGATAATTATCAAATATTAAATATTGGACCTTATTAGAGACCCCAAAGATGTAAGATGGAAAATAAGGACACATAACAAAGACACTATGGAAAAAATTTATAACCTGAATAAAAATGAATTCATTAAAGGTGTGAATATCAAAACCCTACCATGAATAACAGTAATCTGAAGAGACTTATATCTCTTAGAAATGGACATCATAATGAATCCTTACACAATAGTGTTGGTATCAAATGGCTTCAAAAAGGCAATCTACAAAACATTTTAAAAGGAAATAGTACGAATTATATCTAAAATATTCCACTAAATAGAAGAGGGGTAAACATTTTCCACTTTCTTTTGAGGCCAGTATTAACCTAATATCACAATCAGAAAAAGACACTACAAGAATTGTTTTAATACAATAAAAATCTAAAGACAAATAGCCCTCATGAACACAGATGCAAGATCCAAAAAATTTTAATAAATTAAGTCCAGCAATATACATAACTGATAAGCCATCAGGGTCAGGTAAGGATTTTTCCAGCAATGCAGGTTTGATTTCATATTTTAAAAATTAATGAGTGTAACTTACTATTTTATCACATTAAAATGGAATACGTTATATGGTCATCAAGTTGAAATTGACATGGAGTTAGAGTTAATGTCATTTTTTCCACAGCTTTGCCTCTGAAACTTTAAAGTAATTTAAAACTTTTTCAATAATTAAGTAAAATTCCATAATCTTAAAGCAGTTTTTTCCTGTTTTGCCCTGGGAAAGAAATGATACATGGTTGGAACCCACCAGAAAACTGTTCAAAATAGTCCCCTGACAAAAAATAATGACAAAAATAATAAGAAGAATAAATTTAAAACTCCAGTATTCACTTGGACATTGGCCACTTCCTCTATGAAACTGAGTTGGGAGTAATCAGACTCGATAGCATAATCTGAATTGGACACCGTCAAAATCCTGAAGAGTTTTATTCAATAGTAATGTTCAAGTAGTCACAAAGAATACTTGGTTCGTAAGGATGGTATATTCCTGCAGTAGGCATAGGTACAGCATTTACTGAGGTCCCAGTATCTAGCAGACGAGTGTGGTCAGAAGAAATGAAAGAACAAGCCCTTTACAACTTTGTAAATTGACATTACCTAATCCAGAGAGACATACCTCACAAGTAGGCTTACTTTCAACGAACCTGGCCACTGACAGAGCACCACAGTGTAGGAAAGAGGAAAGTGTAATGAACAAACTTTAATTCATTTCAACAACAACATGTGTATCTCTATGTGTAAATATGTGTAATCTCTATTACACATATTTATTGCAAGAAAGCTGAGGCTTGTTTATTTGAGCAATACTTGGATATTAAGCAATATGGAGTACAATAGGAAACACATCTTTAAAATCCTGTTATTATGCCACTTTCTGTTACCAAAGGCTGTCTACCCCTCTTGTTTGTGTTTCATGAATAACACTGGCACCTCTCCATTGTACCTTGTAATCTGAAGTGAGTCTGAATGCAAAACTCAATGACAGTGGTCATCTAACATTCAGACTCTGCTTCGTTCATTATTCTCTCTTGGACTCTCCTCAACCACCTGATAGCTAGGATTACCGGCATGCACCACCACACCTGGCTATTTTGTTGTACTTTTAGAAGAGGCGAGGTTTCACCATGTTGGCTAAGCTGGTCTCAAAATCCTGACATCAGGTGATCTGCCTGCCTCAGCCTCCCAAAGTACTGGGATTATAGGCATGAGACATGGAGCCCAGCCTCAGAAACTAATATATTTGTTGCTTTTACTATTAAGGTGCTTCATTTTTAATTCAATGTTGAAATTTCTTGCACTGATTAATTAAAAAGTGACTGCAAGTTTCTCATGGATAGATATGTGCAAAAAATGCTGTGTTTGTGTAAGGTACTTAATTTTTATACGTATCTTACATTTGTATGCGTAAGTTTACAGTGTGGTAATTTAAGTACAAGAATATTGCATTTTTGCTAAAGTAGTATAAAGATACACTTCAGTTTTATATAATGATTTGCATAATTATCAGGGAACATTGCCAAAGATAATATGTAATATTAACTGTATCTACTGAGTTTTATGTAAGAAAAAAACATATTTGAATCCATTTGATATAGTTTTGCTCTGTGTCACCACCCAAATGTCACGTCAAATTGTAATTCCCAGTGTTGGAAGAGGGACCTGGTGGGAGGTGATTGGATCAGGGGGGCGGATATCCCCCTGCTGTTCTTGTGGCCATGAGTGAGTTCTCACGAGATCTGGTTCTTTGAAAGTTTGTAGCTCTCTCTCTCTCTCCTCTCTCTCTCTCTCTCTCTCCCCTCCCTGTCTCTTTCTCTTTCTCTTGTTCCTCCATGGTGAGATGTGTCTGCTTTCATTTTGCTTTCTGCTATGATTGTTAAGTTTCCTGAGGTCTCCCAGCCATGTTTCCTCTACAGCCTGTGGAATTGTGAGTCAAGTAAACCTCTTTCCTTGATAATTACCCAGTCTCAGTTAGTTCTTTCCAGCAGTATAAGGATGGGCTAATACACCATCTTACTAAAAATATAGATGTAAGCAAAAATACATTTGTGAAGGTTTTTGTTGTATTTTATTAATATTGAGTTATTTAGAAATAATTTTCATCTAAAAGGGATTAGTTATGTGAATGTTGATATGTTTAAACCACAAAACACTTATAGAGATATCAAAAATAGATGTGTTCACATAAGAAATATATGCATCTTCTTAAATTATGGGCAAGAATCAATAAAGGAGGATTGTAGTACAAGTTCTTACTTTTTTAGCAAATAAATGGAAAATTTCCTACCACTAATCAACTTTGTCACATTTAAATTTTTTTGTAGGTGCATGCAAGACTTTTGCAATTCAGTTTCTATAGAATATATATAGTAACACTTAAATATATCCAAACGGACTACAAGTGTAAACTTTTCAGTTTTCCACAATACTTTATTGATTTTAATACAACCATTAAGAGAACTGTAGTTTCTATAACAAATCTCATCTCTCTTAAAAACAACACTAATAATATGGATTTAACTGTAATAAATAGAGAGGAGACTGAAGAAATATATGAATATCTTAGAATATTTTGTACTGCTATAGCAGAATGCCTTAGACTGGGTAATTTACAATGAATTGAAATGTATTGGCTCATAGTTCTGGAGGCTGGAAAGTCCAATATTGAATTGTTGGCATCTGGCAATAGCCTCCTTACTCTTCATCACATGGCAGCAGAGAAGAGGACAAGAGAGGTCAAGAGGAGGCCAGACTCGCCCTGTTTTTAGTGATGCCAATCACACCCATGAGGAGGAAGTCCTCTGGCCTCAACACCTCTTACAGTTGCCACCTCTTAATATTGTGACAGGACAATTAAATTTCAACTTGCATTTCAAACCACAGTAAAAGTAGGTAAAAACACAACTAGGTTTACGTCAGTTATAACTGAAAGGAGAGTACTGATTCATCAAATATTTTAAATTTCATACAGTCCATAGAAAGCAAGTGAAATGTATAGAATAACATACACACACCATAAACATAGTTTTTATTTAGGCTTATTTTGCGTTATGGCTCTAGGAAGCACAGAAACAAAAAAAAAAAATGTTAGATACGGGTCACTTTCAAAGAGTCAAATGGTTAATCTTTTTCATCTTGTTTAATGGACACTGGTCCTTGTTACCATGGTAATGGGAATATGAACATACAGTTTGTACAGTTTGGAATCCAAGAAAGCGTCCATAGCTGCTCTCACAATCTATATGGGGAATGATTGTGTTTACAGACACTTTTGTTTCCAAGACAACATGATATGCTCTCATGTCACTCTATGGAAACCAGCAAACTTGTAATTGGTGTTCAATCTTTGTGTTAGCCAAACTCTATTGGGTTCTCAATATAAATGCTAATGGAAGGAAGGTGGGTAGCTTTCTTTCCTTGTGTTTCAAAAGTATACATTCAAACCTCAAATTGCTTTGGCATTCCTTAGATGAAAGTTATGTATAAATACAATATTACATTGTTATTTATGACATACACAAAATCTGACTTAATTTTTCATGCCAAAATTATTCCTAAATGTTTATCAGAATAAAGAATCCTGTTCCTCTATACTCTAATCTACTAGTGTTTTCCTGTACAAAGGAGGTTTCTGAAATCATTCTTTCATAATATTTGTATGAAGTGTTTTTACAGATTTTATTTAATCTGCATTGGCATAATAAATATTATAAAACTATCTTTTCTGTCACTCTTATGTTTAGTGATTCTGTTTAGCAAAGTTCAGACCACACATTAAGCAGATACTGAAAAATCTTCTAAAAATACTGACTAAGTAAATGGCATTCTAGTTATCTCTGTTATACGTATATCTCCTCAAGGTTTGCCTTAAAATATTCACAAAGGCATGTACATATTTTACAGAAATCTAAAAATTTTAAATAATAAAAATGAAAAAGCAATATTGAATTTGTGATAATTCTTTACTAAATCTATAAATAATGACATGACAATGCATAATCAATAGGAAAAACACTATGTGGGGGATTCAGTCATATATTTTCAAAATAGGATCCAATTTATAGGATTTATACAATTGAAAAGTAGGCAAGTGTTGTCCCTATTGAATGTGTCTAAATTTGGGGAAAGGCTAGCTGTGTTTCTTCTTATTTCATGTTTAACTAGTACAAAATAGCAAGCAAGTTTGAGAATATTATCCTGAGAATGAGCTATTAAATTTGTAAAAACAGTATTGTAGGAAGAGTGAATAACCAGTTCTAACATTTACAAATGCAGTGAATATTCTTTCTCCCAAAAGAACTAAGACATATACACAATTCTAACCCAAATAAAAATGGCGGTAGATTATTTTACCCAAAATACTGTGGGCACTGGTGGCCAAAGGCATTTCAAATAATAAGAATTATCACTAAAAACATTGCGTCTTAGAATAACAATAAGTTACTGTCCTCTGAGCCTCTGCTCGGCAGTGAGAAGACTGATTACTGCTTATTATCCCTCCTGCTGTGGTTTGTATTTAAATGTTTGTCCCCACCAAATCCTATGTTGAAATTTGGTTCCCAGTGTGGCAGTGTTGACAGGTGGGACCTAGTGGGAACTGTCTGTGTCATGGGGCAGATCTTTCAGGAGTGTATTAATGCCCTTCCTCAGAGATGGGGGAGTTCCCGCCACTAGTTTCTACAAGAGCTGATTGTTTACATGGCCTGGCACCTCCTGCCTCTCTCTTGCTTCCTCTCTTGCCACATGATCTCTGCACAAGCTGGCTACCCTTCTTTTTCTGCCATGAATGGAGGCAGCCTGATGCTGTCACCAGATGCCAATGCCAATGCCATGCTTCTTAGCTTCCAGAACTGTGAGCCAAATAAACCTCTTTTGTTTATAAATTATCCAACCTCAGGTATTCCTTTGTAGCAACATAATATTAATACGCAATGAACCACCTACAAACACTGATATAAAAAAATACAATGAAAAATTTCAGATAATAGTGAAATAATGATTAAACTTGGTCCCTGAACAACACAGGGGTTAGGGCACCAACTCTCCCTTCCTATGTCATGGAATATTCAAGCACAACTTTTGGCTCCCCTAAAAGTTAATTTCTAGTAGCCCAGTGTTCACTGGAAGCTTTTAGTATAATGTAAATGTCAATTAACACATATTTATTAGTTATATTTATAATATGTACAATATTTTCATAATAAATTAATATAGAGCAAAATGTTATTAAAATAATAAGGACAAGAAAATAAATATATATACTCTTCATTCAATGACAGTTAATTATCATAAAGATCTTTATTGTCATCATCTTTGCATTGAGTGGCTAAGGAGGAGAAAGAAGAAGAGGAGTTGATGATTCTGTGTCAGGGACAACAGAGGTGGAAGAGGTGGGGCAGGTGAAAGGGGAAGCCGGAGAGACAGGCACACTTGCTCTAACTTTTCAGAAATAGATTTTGATTTGTCTGACTTTTTTGCTTTTTAATTTCTTTAAAATGTTTTTATACTGTACCAATCCTTTTTCCAATATTTGCTGTAGATTCAGTGCTTGCATCATAGAAGGGTCCATGTTGTAAAATAAGTCAAAAGCAGTCTTGAATAATTAGAAGATTTCTGCCAGATTCTTTCATGTCAACTGTTTTCTGGAGCTGTTTTCGCATCTTCTTCCCCATCACCTGACACTCGTGCAGATGTGCTCATTTCCAGCAAGTCGTCTTCTGTTAATTCCTCTGGTGTGGTGTCTATTAGGTCTTGAATTTCTCCAATATCTATATCTTGAAATTCTTCAGCTCCCACCTTTTTTTTTCTTTTGCCACATCCACAATCTCTTTTATGATTTGTTTGATTGGCTCTGTTGTAAATTCAGTGAAGTCATGCACATCATTGGCACACAGTTTTTTCCAGCAGGAACTTACTGCTTTAGGCTTGGTGGCCTTCACAGTTTTTTCTGTAACAACAATGGCATCTTTAATGGGTATCTTTCCAAACTTTTATGATGGTGTCTTTAATGGCATATTTTAGCTTTTAATGGCATCTTTCCGGACTTTATGGCGTTCTCTTTATCAGGACTCTCTTCCAGAGTGTCGACAATCCTTTCCACAGAGTATCGGGTATAATGAGCCTTAAAGGGTCTTATGACCCCCCGATCATGAGATTGAATTAGAGACACTGTGTTTGGGGGCACACAGACCACTTTGAAGCCTTCAGTGTTTAACTCATGAGGCTCTGGGTGGCCAGGGACATTGTCTAATATCAAAAGAACATGCCTGTAGTCATAACGTCTTAGAAGACTGAGGTGGGGGAGGCGGGTCACTTGAGTAGGGGAGGTGAAGGCTGTCGTGTGTCATGATCATGCCACTGCACTCCAGCCTGGGCAACAAAGCAAGAACCTATATTGAAAAAATATACTATTTTAATAAACATCAATAAATAAAAGAACTTTAAAAGTAGTCCTTTACTTTCAAAATACTTCCTGTGATCAGGGGCAAAGCAACAATGGAATCAGTCGAGATAAAGGAGTCTCAATGGCTTCTTTTTATGAAATCAAAAGTCTGGCAGCATTGTTTATCTTTTCCCTTCAAGGCTTGGCGGTTAACAGCTTTATACATAAGGGCAGTCCTAATCATAAACTCAAAAGACTTCGCAGAAAACAGCAGAGTTAGCCTATCCCTTCCTACCTTAAATTCTGATGCTCACATCTCTTCCTTACTAATAAGTGTCCTTTGTGAAATTATTTTCCAGATATTTTTATTGGCATTCCAAACCTCTTCAGGCAGATATTCTTTCTCCTCAATAAGTTTATTATTCACATCTGCAAATTTGTCTGGTGTCTCTTGGTTAGCAGAAGCTACTTCTCCTACTATCTTGACATTTGTAAATCAAAGCACTTTCTAAAGTTAACAAACCATCCTTTGCTGGCACCAAATTCTCCAGATCTAGATCCTTCACCTTTCATTTGCTTTAGGTTGTCATACAATGATTTTACTTTTTCTTGAATCATATTAGAATTTATAGGTATGCCTTTCTATTAGCAACCTGGCACCTACATAAAAGCTGCATTTTCAATACGAAATACAAAGGTATTTCACAAATAGGCAACGGTTTTCTTTCTGTGTGTTTTCAGTGATGATATTACACATATTTTTTCCCTTTTTTAACAACAGTCCCTACACTAATTTCATTTATCTTGAAAGGTGACCCAACTACAGCTGCAGACCTCAATCTGTGGTACATATCAAACAATTCATTTTTTTTTTCCTGTAATTTCATGACTTTTCTCTGCTTCTTGTGCACACTTTTAGCATCACTAGTGACATTTCCTATTGGTCCCATAGTGCTATTCAAGGTTTCTAGTATTGCACTAAACATGACTAAAAAATACATGAGAGCCAAGAGAGATCACGATTTATTGTGACATGTAATTTACAGGGAAGACAAACTGCTTATGTGAAGATGATTAGCATTACATGGTGTTTGCAGCAGCAACATCAGTTTTCAACTCACAACACCTGATCCCACCACAACAACAACGGGAGGTAGCTATGACATTATTACAGTGGTATAGTATGTAACACAGTTAATTTTATGCAGTTATAAGTTAGTACTGCATCTTTACATTTGTTTACACTTCCCTCAGCTGCAAATGGTGCCAAGCATCATCTGTAAGGTTTTTTTCATGTAAGTTTTATACATTTTAACTTTCTATAATATATTCATATATGTTTTATGGTAATAAAGGACATAGCAGAACAATATCTACATATATTTTATACATTCATGACATATCTAACTTTTTTTAAAAAAATCAAAATTTCTAGGCTGTGCAGTTCATCTATGAGTTTTTTTTTGTAATTGTCAAAAATCACCAAAAATGTTTCAAATATACATGTTGAAAAACAATTGTTTATCAGTGGACCTACGCAGTTTAAACTGGTCTTGTTTAAGGGTTAACTGTTATTTGCTATGCAAAAACAATATCCACTTCTAGTTAGCATTCAGCTTTGAATAAAATAATGATTGATTCTATACAATTGGCATGGTTTGGTTCTGTGTCCCCACCCAAATCACATGTTGAATTGTAATCCCCATGTTTCAGGGGAGGGGCCTGGTGGGAGGTGATTGGATCATGGAGGCATGTTTCTGCCATGCTGTTCTCATGATAGTGAGTGAGTTCTCATGAGATCTGATGTTTTAAAAATGTGGCACTTGCCTCCTCACTCTCTCCCCTGCCAGCATGCAAGATGTGCCTTCCTTCCCCTTCAGCTTCTGCCATTATTGTAAGTTTCCTGTAAGACATGCAGAAATGTGTCAATTAGATCTATTTAGTTTATTAGTTACCCAGTCTCAGATACTTCTTTATAGCAGTGTGAAAATGGACTAATTCAGAAAATTGGTACCAGCAGGGTGGGGCACTGCTATAAAGATACCTGAAAATGTGGAAGCAACTTTGAAATTGGGTAATGGGAAGAGGTTAGAACAGTTTGGAGGACTCAGAAGATAGGAAGATGACTAAAAGGTTGGAACTTTCTAGAGACTTGTTGAATGGTTTTGACCAAAATGCTGATAGTGATATGAACAATGAAGTCCAGGCAGAAGTGGTTTCAGATGAAGATGAGGAACTTATTGGGAACTGGAGCAAATGTCACTCTTATTATGTTTTAGCAAAGAGACTGGTGGCATTGTGCCCCTGCTTTAGGGATCTGTGGAACTTTGAACTGGATGATTTAGGGTTTCTGGTGGAAGAAATTTGTAAGCAGCAAAGCATTCAAGAAGTAGCCTGGCTGTTCCTAACAACATAACAGTCATATGCAGTCACAAAGAGATGGTCTGAAATTGGAACTTGTGTTTAAAAGGAAAGCAGAGCATAAAAGTTTGAAAAATTTACAGCCTGACCACATAGTTAAAAAGAAAAACCCATTTTTCTGGGAGAGAATTCACAGCCAAGCTCACTGCAGAAATTTGCATAAGTAAACAGGAGCTGAATATTAGTAGTCAAGATAATGGGGGAAATGTCTCCAGGGCATTTGAGATAACTTCATGGCAGCCCCCTCTCATCACAAGCCCAGAGGCCTAGGAGGGAAAAATGGTTTTATGGGATAGACCTAGTGCCCAGCTGCTCTGTGCAGCCTCAGGGCATGGTATCCTGTGTCCCAGATGCTCCAGCTTCAGCCATGGCTAAAAGGGAATAAGGTACAGTTTGGGCCATTGCTTCAGAGGGTGCAAGCCCCAAGCCTTGGTTGCTTTCATGTGGTCTTGGGGCTACGGTATGCAGAAGGCAACAGTTTTGGAGTCTCTGCCTAGACTTCAGAGGATATATGGAATGCCTGAATATCCAGGCAGAAGTCTGTTGTAGGGGCAGAGACCTCATGGAGGACATCTGTTAGAGCAGTGCAAGTGGGCAATGTGGGATTGGAGCCCCCACACAGTGTCCCCACTGGGTCACTGCCTAGTGGAGCTGTGAGAAGAGGGCCACCATCCTCCACACCCCGGAATTCTAGATCGACTAATAGATTACCGCATGTCCCTGAAAAAGCAGTAGACACTCCATGCCAGCCCATGAAGGAGTTGCCCAAGATGGTGGGAGCCCACCTCTTGCATTATCATGCCCTGGATATGACATTGATTAAAAGGAGATTATTTTGGAACTTTACAACTTAATGACTCCCCTCCTGGGTTTCAGACTTGCATGAGTCATGTAGTCCCTTTCTTTGACCAATTTCTCCCTTTTGGAATGGGAGCACATACCCAATGTCTGTACTCTCCTTGTATCTTGTAAGTAACGAGATTATTTTTGATGTTACAGGCTCATAGGTGGAAGGGACTTGGCTAGTCTCAGATAAGACTTTGAATTGGGCTTTTAAGTTAATTCTGGAATTAGTTAAGACTTTGGGGGACTGTTGGAAGAGGTATGATTGATTTTGCAATTTGAGAAGTATATGAGATTTGAGAAGGGCCAAGGGTGGAGTGATATGATTTTGCTCTGTGTCCCTACCCAACCCTCATGTTGAATTGTAATTCCCACGTGTCAGCAGGGGGACCTCATGGGAGGTGATTGGATCATGGGGGTGGATTTTCTCTGTGCTATTTAGTGAGTGAGTTCTCATGGGATCTGATGGTTTAAAAGTGTGGCATTTTCCCCTTCACTCTCTCCTTCCTGCCACCATGTAAGTCATGCCTTGCTCCCCCTTCTCCTTCCACCATGGTTATAAGTTCCCTGAGGCCTCCTCAGCCATGTGGAAATGTAAGTTAATTAAATCTCTTTCTTTATAAATTACCCAGTCTTGGGTAGTTATTTATAGTAGTGTGAAAATGGACTAATACAAGGATACAACTAAATACTGAGTTGACAAGTATATCTTTACTGTCATCAATATGTCAATAATGTTTGCATTTATTTATCTCTCCAGGTTTTCACAAGTTTTGTTCAGGATATGGTAATACTCTACTCTTAAGTCCCTGACTAAATACTCTTTGAATCTATTAATTATATTTGGAGAATTGCAAAACAAGTAAAATATTAATTTCTGGCTAAAAAGTCATATGCCAAGAGTCACATCCTCCTAATTCCCAAGGGGAAGATAAAAAAAAAAGCTTAGAATAGCACTGAGATTAAACTTTTATTTATGCACTAGAAAAATTTCCACTAACAATAGTGAAAATAGAGCAAAAGTGAAGAAAAACTCATTACATCATCTATACTTCTACAGTATAATAAAAGATAAGAAGTTGATGCATACCTTCCACATTGTCTACTCCTAAATCAGAGATGTTCAGTCTATAGCAACCAGAAAACCAGGTAGCCATCCTTATGTTTAACACATGGGGAGATTTATCTACTTCTTATTCCCATTTGCTGAGCAGAAATGGCAACACAATTTGAGGAAATATACTTTGACCCAGTTTTTCTTTCTGTAGTGAGCTGGTAAATTCAAAGCCAAGAGACCTCACCAAGTTTCAATATGACTATTCTCAAAGACTCAGAAGATTATTGTAAATTTTCTACTTATATTTCTAATTTTGATTTTTATATTTTGAAGCTATGTTATTAAATGTTATGACTTTTATGTTATCTTGAAGAATTACATACTTGAAGAATGTGAACTATCCCTTCAGTATTTGTCTGTCAAAATGAATAGAAATGAAGTTCCCTCTCTGTACTCCCTTAAACAGATATTTCTCTCTCATTCTAAACAGGAAAATAAAGATATTAGAATTAGATAAAGGGTATTATCTCTTTGTATAGATATGATTTTGAAGTCTGTGAACTAACGAAATACAAGGAAAAATAGATAGCATACTGTCTTGACAACACTACAAGAAAGACTCCCAGGAATTACTTTCAAGAAGGTATTGGCTGAAAACTAAATATATAGCCCAGAATCAATTTTTACCTTAAAAGTACCATGATGTATTCAAGGATATGAACTTGAAATATATCAAATGTACTCGCAGCTTTAAATAAAATGATTAAGAAAACATTACTCACTTATGTGACTCATTTAAAGTAAGTTTAAATACTGTTTCATGTATAAAATTCTCTTACAACTATGACAATTTTGAAAATATAAGTACTGAAAAACAGTATTCATATTTCACATAGTATAATTTAATGTGTTTGTGGAAAGGAAAACTTGCCTCATGGATTTAATATACAAAAAGAACCCTAGGAAATCCCTGGGTTCAACATTTTATCACCTGAGGGAATATCAAGAGGCAAAGAAGATTAATGAAAAGCCCATGTTCAAATAGTCTGTTAATTTAAAAGCTAGAGTGATGTAAACTTCAACAACTTACTTCATTATTTTCTTGTACAACCATACTCAGACTTTTACGAAACAAGTTATCATTTGTTATGATGGTGAATCTTAAAATACTGTCCTTTTTCTTGAAGTTTAGCAATAAATGATTTTCCATGGATATTTCTAAGTACCTATGTCAAGATAGCCATCTATACAGAGATCAAAGCAAATAAAAAATTTCTACAATTAAAACATAATCTTCTTAGAAGCACTTTGCTGTTACTTTATCTCATTATACATAAAAATCCACAGAAAGAAAGAAGGATCTTTATTTGATATTAAATTGTATGATACAAGAAAAATTCTTGCCAGTTAAAACACGTCTTACAGAAATGAAGAGTACTATACATGTCAAATATCAACGTTGCTCCAATCTTTTTTTGTTTTGACCTTTCTACATCATTACAGTTTGAAATATGGTTGAAAAGTTATTGGAGGGGAACTCAGTTTGTTTGAGGATCAATGTAGATTAATGCCGCACAATAAAATACACAATGTTTTAATTTTTCTGACCTAAGATTTATTTTGGAGAGATTTATTTAAAGCGTTCTTCTTCTTTCCCCACTGTTTCTAACCTGTGTTACAGTTCTGAGATAAATTAAAGCTTTTAAACCAGACAGAATCACCCAGACATTGAGATTTTTTCAGATCTTGATTGAAATTGAAGTTCCTGTGCTTAACTGACAATCAGAAGTTTGTGGCTGAACACCATTCCAAGTCTGAAATCTGATGGCATGCAGGGTATGGACATTGATCAAAATTCTTCTCAGCTGGACATTTCATTCCTGGAGGCATCTGAGGACATCCACTAGGTCAGGTCATTTATCTGTTCTTATTGTAACACAAGTTCTGTTAAGAAATTATATATTTGCCTGTATTTCATCAGTCAGGACATAATGAAACTTACCAGACCATTGAGTGAGAGTTAAAGTCCCCTAAAGTTAGAGAAGCAATAAATAAGCTAAGACCTATGACTCAAGGAATAATTGAAATGCACTTTTCTTCTCTGAAAACGTCTACATTTTAGATAAGTGTTACAGTTTCTGAAAGTAAGTGTAGTTTGCTCTGTTGAACTCTTCTGCATTGTCACTATGGAAATGCATAGCTCTGACCACCAAAATGACTTCCCAGACTGGGTAGAAAAACATGCTTGGTCAAAATATCTTGAAATCTATCATAGTTATTATGCCAGTCTTCTATGAGCTTAAGTTGAATATGTTGTTAATAACGTAACAAATGAGAATATATGTTTTAGGTTGAAGGACCTAGTTTAAATCTGTTATACATTAGCAAAATTAAAAACATCCTCTGAACCAGGTTTCTTATGTGGCAGGAAATGAGTTTTTTAATCTTTAACATTAAAAACTTTATACATTAATATCATAACATTATAAACTACATCAGTGTAAAGATTTTAGGACTCTACAAGGTTTTATTTCTCCAGATACATTCTCTACTGAGTCTTCATTATAAAATCTGCCATTCCTATTAGCATACACTTTCAAATCCTAGGTTAACTTCTAACCTCTGCAAGTTAGAAAGAAAATTTGGTCATTCCAATGAAAGCCACTATTAAATAGGGATGTTTCCCATTTTAGATGAGAGAGAGTTAAAGATAATGGGCCTCTGATATTATAGCAGTGATCCTAGATTAATTTATTACATCAACCAGTTGATGCCTTGCTAAAAAATGTAAAATCACCTTAAAGGAGTGAGAAACAGTGACTTTTTCTTTGGAATAAAAAAGAAAATATTTGGGTGGGTCTATTGTATATGGTAACAAAAGGAAAATATTGAGCATATATACATATATATATTTCTCTGAGAGATGAAGATAAAAGGAAAGTATGTGAAAACTAGAAAAAAAATGTTCACTACATCTTTTAACTCTGTTAAGGACAACTCTAAAGTTAAGGAATTTGGAAGTTTCAAATGTCTGAATCTTATGGTCACATTCTAGTTAGACTCTTCAGTGTTTCGCTTAGGCTCTGTCATCACAAAACTATAGAAAATAGGCACATTTTCCTATATCAGTCTATTTTGCCAATACTTCTTAACTGGTATATTGGAATAATGTGAATATTGTTAGTCTCAGATATAAGCAAATCTATATTTTTGGTTAATTTTTATGAGAACTTAAAAATGTTGTATTGAAATTATATTTATAGTAGCATATTATTAGCACTTATTTATTTTAATTTCACTGCATGCTTTTTTAATATTTGGATGCATTTAAAATTGTACGCTTGCTTCTAAATCAGTCAAGTAGTATTTATTGAATACTTACTTTTTGGTTCCAAGCTTAATCATTCAACTTCATATCCAATCATATTTATAATTTATCATCACATGTAGTATCCCATGTCTGTATGAAAAACTATAGGTAATTTCTTGAAATATGGACATTTTTAATCCCAATAGCAGTACCACTAAATTTCTGATGTCATTATGAACGTGTTACAATGTGGTATCAGAATTCTCTCTAATCTACTTTTCTATTTTCTTGTTGAAAAAGTTTATGAACTAGTCTAGTTTAAGATTCACTTTCTAATTTCTGTGACACGTAACATCTGCAATGAGAACACATTTCAAGAAATTAGTAAATTAGAAGTGCCTACCTTTAACTTGTACTGCATTTGATACCCATCTAACTAAACTTGTTTTAATTTGCTTTTTCAAATACAGCTTAGCAACTCAAATTAAGCATTTGATTTTATGTTTTGTGAGCAGTGACTCTTTGCCAAGTAGTAAGTGATAGCAGACACACACAGCAACATTTTTTCTTCTGTTTCAATATATCATAAACAGACTCAGGGGATTTCTTTTTCTGTCCATAATGGAATAATAACGACCCAGATTTACATCCCTTATAAACAATGAGAAAACTGGACAAAATATATGTAACAATAGTTTTCATACATTGGACAACAGGCAAAGGGTGACTGTAACCCCTGAGAAAAGAAAAACAAGCGCAATGATCAGCTTGACCTTACAGGTGCAGAAAAAAATTGGATGGAGGGAAGAGGGAGAGAAAGCTTTAAAGAGCCTAGAGGCCTTGCTGAATTGAAAGCTCAGAAATTGTAATTTGAGAAGGCTGATGGATTCAAGTTGTGGGACAGAGTTCAACAAGGGAGAGAGAGACCACAGAAAGAGTTTGAAATATTTAAATAGGCACTGACCTACCTAATTAAGACTCTTTGCTGAGTACTAGGCTACTCATATGTAGCAAGAAACTCAACTAGGCCAGGAAAAAAATCTACAAGGAAGTTGTAAGATAAACAATTCTCTGAGTTAAAAAAAATTAGTGTTCATGAGGAGGATTCATTAGATGCCACAATGGTAGAATTTTAGTGGTAAAACGGAAGCGTTCTGGAAGTGAAAACGAATCTAGGTTTTCCAGGGCAAAGCAGAAAGTAAACCTCAAAGTAATCATACTGACCCACGAGTAACCTGACTGCAGGTTAAACAGAGCCTAACACTCTAAAAGAGAAAACTGAGTCCAGAGGGTCAAACTATAACAGCGACAGTGTCCATCATCTTATCAAGAAAATTAATAAATGTGCAAAGCAATAGAAAAATGTAACCTGTAAATAGTCAACACATTGAAAAGGGTTGAGTTCACTAACTAAAACCATATAATAAACTGTATAATCCATAAGTGATTTATGGATTATACAGTTTATAATGATTATACGTTTATATTATTCATGAATAATTCTTGTAATTCATAACTATCAGAAAAATATCACGAGGGAGTATTTTTAATAAAGAAGAAAGTGAAAACACAATACATCAAAATTTGTGAAGCAGCTTAGAACAGGCCCTGAAGTAAATGTATAGGTTTAATTATATGTATAGAAAAGATAAAGTTCTAACATCAATAATCTAAAAATAAATAAATAAAATAAATTATCTGCTTTTCCCTATAAGTGGAAGAAAGAAAAATATAAACAGGGACAAAAAATAATAAATTAGCAAAGAAAAATATATAAATGTAAAAATATTTCCAATTAATAAAAATTATAAAATTCTAGTTATGATCAAAACATAAATCAAGAGGGCGTAAATTACTAATAACTATAATGAAAAAAGAACAGTAACTGTACATACTAGATACATTAATAAATCAGATTTACAATAAAAATCTTCCTGACAACAATTTCTAAAACTTCATAATAGGACATTTCTCTCAATAGAAAAAATTACCAAAAGTAACTTAAGAATAATTTGAAAAAAAAATTGCTTCATATGAATTAGATAAACTGCTTTGTAATTAATAACTTTTCCTAGAAAGAAAGCTTCATGCCAAAGCGGCTTTGTTTTTTAATTCTATCAAGGATTTGAGAAAGACCTAACACCAAGCAAATGTTTTCAAGAACACAGAGTACACATTTTATTAGGGCAGCATTAACCTAATGTTGAAACCAAGCCAAGATGAGAGAAGAAATGACAAATACAGCTTTTACCACTCATAGGTACAGGTACCAAAACCCTTAAGAAAACATTAACAGAGTGAGACTAGGAGTAAATAAATAGAGTAATTTATTATGACAAGATGACTGATTTTAGGAATGGATGGTCTTCAACACTCAGAGGTCAAGCAACATAATTCACCATATCATCAGACTGAAACCAGGCACTTTCAATAACTTAAAAATATGACAATATTAGACACCCATTTATTATTGCAAACGTTTAGTATACTGTAAATAGAAGTTAATTTTCTCAACCTCATAAAAGGCATCTATAAAAATTTATAGCTAAAATTATGTCTAATGGTTAATGTTAAAAGATTTCCCTGAAAGATAAGGAATAAGGCAAGTTTGTACATTTGCACCAACAATACACTAAATGTGCTAGCTATTAAAATAAGGCAAGACAAAATAAAAAGCTGTATTTATTCACAGATTACATGAATGTGTGCATAAAAATTCACAGGGAATCCACAAAAAAGTTACTAAAATTAGTAAGTTGATAAATATTTTAGGATATTAAATTAATATCTAAAAATGTACCATCAATAAATATGTAGAAATTTATGTTTTAATATACCACTTGTAATCAATTTTTAAAATACAATATGCAATAACTGAATACAGATTTGAAAAATATTTGCAAAATCTATCCATTAAAATGTTCAAACATTGATAGAGAGATGAAAAGAGACCTAAATAGAGACAGACTATGTTCATAGACCAGAATCCTTAATGTTGTAAGGATTACAATTCTCCTTCAATTATTCCAGAGATTTATTGTATTCTCAATCAAAATTATACTTATTTTTATTCAAAAATTGGCCGTCTTCTTCTAAAATTTATATGGACAGAAACAATTACCTAGAATGAACCTAAATGATCTTAAGTCATCTGACAATATTGAAAAACTTGAATTACTTTTTTTCAAGACTTACAATTAAGCTATTGTGATCAAACTAGAGGACACCAGCATTAGGATAGTCATAGATAATGCAACCAAACAGTCTAGAAATATTCTTCCATATCTATAGTCATTTTCAGTTAATGTGCCAAGATAATTCAAAAAGAAAGAATAGCTATTTCAACAAATAATGGTGGGAAAATAGCGATCTGTGTGGGAAAAAATAACCTTGATCTTACTACATTTTATTCAAAATAGATCAGTTACCCAAACATACAAGCTAAACCAACAAAAAACTTATATTAGGGAGGAAAGGAGCAAACATTTATAGCTTTCGCATAGCAAAGATTTCTCAGATGGAATTTCAAATCTTCTAGCCTTTCATAAAAGTTAAATATTGAAATATTGTACTTTCTCAAAATTCAAATGTTACTCTTCAAAAGGCACTATGAATTAATGAGAATGAGAATCAAGCCTCAGTCTTGAATACGTTACTCATAGTTCACACACACACACACACAGTTCCAGAGAAACAGAACCAATAGATGGGTACACATGCATGCACATGCACACCCAGATTTGCTGTAAGAAATTGACTAACATGATCATGAAGGACTGGTAAATTGGAAATTTGCAGGGTAGACTGCCCAAGAAAGAGTAATAGTTCATGTCCAAAGGCAATCTGCTAGCAGAATTTCTTCTGTTCAGAGAATTCAGTCTTTGTTCTGTTAACTTCAACTAATTGAATGAGGTCCACCCACATTATGGAGGGTAATACACTTTACTCAAAATAAATTTCACAGATATGAATGTTAATCTCATCCAAAAAATACCTCAAAGAATCATCCAGCATAATATTTTAGCAAATATATGGAAACCACTGTCCAGTCAAGTTAACACATATAATTAACCTTTACAACATATATCTGACAAAGGACTTTAATCTAGAATATGAGAGAAATTTTGAAACTCAATGATAAGACATGCAACTGAATGCTCAAATAAGTAAACAATTAAATGTCACATCCACTTAGAATATACAGGAATGGCCAGCATACATATTAATAAATCCTTAAAATCATTATTCTTCAGGAAGTGTAAATTAAAACCACAATTAGATATCAATACACAATTGACTACACATTTAGAATGCTTAAAAATTAAAGACTGAGAATGCCAAGGGATGACAAAGATGTGGAACAACTAGAACTCCCATATGTTGCTGATGACAGTAAAAAATGGTATGACTACTTTAATATATATTCTAAAAGTTAGTATAAGCTTAAACATATGGCCCAGCTCTTTCACTCCTAGCTGAAGTAGAACATGTACTCAGAAAGGTCTAATATCCAGAATCTATAAGAAATTTGAACAAATCAGTAAGAAAGAGACAAAATATCCAATTTAAAAAATGGGCAAAGGACATCAGCAGATACTTCTCCAAAGAAGATATATAAACAGTCAAAAAATATGATAAAAATTGTTCAACGTCACTAATCATCAGAGACTGTAAATCAAAACCATGATGAAATATCATCTCACACCAGTAAAAATGACAATTATTAAAAAGTCTGCTGAGGAAAAGGAATACTCACACACTGTTGGTGAGAATGCAAACTATTTCAGCCACTGTGGAAAGTAGTTTGGAGATTTCTCAAAGAACTTAAATTAGAGCTACCATTTGATCCAAAAATGTCACTACTGGTTTTATACTCAAAGGAAAATAATTAATTCCGTCAAAAAGAGACACGCATCCACATACTCACTGCAGTGCTATTCACAATAGCAAAGACATGGAATCAACCTTGGTGCCATCAACAGTAGACTGGAAAAAGAAAATGTGGTACCATATACACCATGGAATACTACGCAGCCATCAACAGAATGAGATCATGTCCTTTGCAGCAACATGAATGAAGGTGGAGGCTGTTATCCTAAGCAAAGTAAAGCAAGAACAGAAAACCAAAAACAGCCTGTTCTCACTTCTAAGTTGGAGCTAAACCTTGAATACACATAGACATGAAGATGGGAACAATACACACAGTACCACTAGATGGGGGAGGAAGTGATGGGAGGCATGGGCTGAAGAACCACCTGTTTGGTATTTTGCTTACCACCTGGGTGATGGGCAGAGGCCCCAGGCCTCAGTATCACATAATTGACCCATGTAACAAACATGCATGTGAGCTCTAATAAAAGTTGAAATGACTAAAAAATAGAATTACAAAAGTTCATATCAGCTTTACTCCTAATAAACAATCTAAATTTCCATTAACAGGTGAATTAATAAATAAAGGATAATATATTTACATGATGAAATACCATTTACCAATAAAAAGAAATGAAATGGTGATTCATACAATAGCATGGATGACTTTTAAAACATTAAACTGAGCTATAACAGTTCAGTTTAAAGAATACATAAAAGAGTACAATGTCATTTGTATGCATTTCTAAAATAATCAAATGGATTAAAAATACACAAAAGTAATCTGCAGTAGAAGAAAGCAAATGGGATCACTTCCTGGGCTGGGGGTGGTATGGGACCTTGACTAGGAAGGGACACAAGGTAACAATTTGGAATGATGCAAGTATTCTATAATTCCCTTGTTGTGACAGTGACTACCCTGATATATATGTTTATCAAAACGTCTCTATATATGTACTTAAAATCAAATGCATTTGATTTTATTTACAGAACACGGCAGTAAAATGGATTGAAAATCGATGAAAGGAAATACAGAATTACCAAAATTGCATTATTTTTATTATCAAAATTGCTACATTGAAAGCGTGGAGAAATTTATAGGAGGGAAAATGTATTTTAAACGTTTCTAAAACCTTTTTTAAAACAGCAATTATTTAAAAAAAAGAAATAAAGAACCAAAGCAGGATTTAGGAAAGAGCCTTGGTGGAGGTAGGGCTGAGATGGGGAAATGAGTGAGGAACAAACAGACATCAAGCTTGGAGATTTGCTAGTTTGAAAGTTATTCCCAGAGCAAATTGGATTCCAAAATAGCAGAGCTTTCTTTTCTTACAGAGAAGAAAAACGGAAACAACTCTTTCCAGCTCGTATGAGGCTACAAGCAGAGCTGACTATGAAACAGAGTCCATTTCCTCAGATAATTAGATCTGTGATGGGAAGTGAATGGATAGTGAAATAGGTTTTTGTAGTTTGGGTTTTATGTCAATATTGTTCATAGTAACTGACACACATTTTATATATGCTACATAGCTTGGTGAAAGGGAAATGGTAGATAGTGTATTTCAAAGAATGGATATTAAAGTAGCACATCCATAGCGTTGTATAAAGAAGAAAAAATATATATAGACTCTTGAGGGTTTGATGAAAAATGATAGAATTTTTCACTATTGCTTTCTAAAATGACAGACACATTAGCTCTTTCAGATGTTACAGTTATATATGTTCCAAATGCAGAGTGTAAAAATCTCCTGAAACTCTATCCAATATTTCTGACACGTTTAGCAGAAGAATGAGGACTAGCCTTAGAAAAAGCCCCTATGGCAGCTTCCTGAAGTCTCAGAGCTTGCTGGAGGCAGGAATTGGTGTGCTGGACGTTACACTCTGTTCTAAAAATCGTTAAAGCTCAATTTCAAATTATATCTCTTTAACAATAGCCCAAGTAGCTTAACAAAGGTGGTTACGGTGCAGTCTGCCTCATGTATCACAGGACTACAAGAGTTGTTTATCTGTGTTCTGTTCCCCCTTAGGGTACCTCAAGGAAGAACCAGAGTTTCCTGGAAAACCCGTGTTCCTGTTCATGGCTTTGCTTCTTCCATGGGATGTTAACAATGCTCAAATCAGAGATCCATTCAAACAACAGAGTAATGGATATTACATAGATACAGAAGGTTGTTTTGATGATGATTTTACAAATGAGATGCCATTTTAGGTAGCTTTAAGGTTAAATATTTTAAGATATATGATTCATTTAGAGTAACCTTGTTCAAAGGTTTGCCCTGCACGTACCATTTATATTTCAAGGCTTTAGAAAGATAACCATAACTTGGTAAGCATGATTGTGTTTTACGATCTGTGACTACGATAGCATTTTAACCATAAAAATCGCGGTGCATTGTTTAATGCAGATGACTCCTAAGAGGGTTTCTTTTCGTACTCCTGATTTATGCTCCTAAAGCCAAGATAAATGTCCTGCTTTAACATTTTATTACACTCATACTCATGTATGATCTTGTCTGAGGAAGCAACACAAATTATGAAAAAAGCATACAGGACAAATAATTTCATGCTCTACTGACATAGAAGGTCAGTATCTACTTTAGTGAGTCTGACAATATTTTAACTTTAGACTCAAATGCCACAATGTAACTTTCCTAGTGATAAACACCTATAACTTAAATAATTTGTTTCTTATCCTTATTTGTAAGCTACTTACCATTAACATTACATGATTATAAATTAAATTTTAAAATTACATACATGAAAATTTGCAGGAAATATTTTTTCTTTGATATTAAATTTCTGCTAATCCTTATTTTTGTGCGGTTATGTTTTTCCTCTTTTCTTCTTCCCACTTCTCTGCTCCTTTCTCTTTTCCCTCCAACTCCAGCAACTAGGCTTTTGTCATATGAAGTAATATAAGCCAACTCACACCAATCATGGTTAAATGTAACCTAACACTGTATTGATTTTTCTGATGTCTGTTTCCTGTGTTGTCACTTTGATTGTGTGGCAATGTCTATCTGTTTTACCAAAGCAATTTAAACTGAGTTACTACTTTTCAAATACTTTCTCAGTATTTAATATCTCTTAAGTCATACTCATTCCATATTTATGAATTAAGGGATTTCTAATTTTTTTTTTTTACAACAGTGGATGTTCTAATGGCTTTTTATAATGGGTAGCTTTTCAAAATAAGTTATTGTGTTATAGTATACAGTATACATGATTTGTAAATCCAGAATGACATTGGTTTAAATTCCAGATATCATCATACATTTACATAAAGGATTATAAGTATTTAATATATTTATATACACATAGATACATATTCAAATGGATATGTAAATAAATATGATAAAAACATAGAGCAAATATCTATATATATACTACACAACATAAGAAATAGAATATTACCAGCAACATTAGTGTGTCTTGTTTATGTCTCCTCATATTGACCTATTTATCACACTCACAGAAAACCATCCTTATGGTTGGCAAATGGCAAATTTGTGTTTGCCATTCCTTTACCTAATACCCTTAAGCAATATACAGACATGATATGGAATCTACTTTTCCTGTTTTTGAAATTTTATTATATGAAGTTTTGCTATGTGATATTTGATAACTACTTGCTCTTCCTCTCAACATTAACTTCCCAAAAATCAGTCACATTGATGTGATTCTGGTTCACTTACTTTTTACTGCTATTTAATATTTGATTGTATGAAAATTTCTTTATTTTTCTATTTTTGTTTATAGGTATTTGAGTTATTACAGTATTTTGTATTGTAAAATTTTGTTATGAGCATATTTAACCATGTCTTCATACATACATATGTATGTATATACACATATATATTTATTATCTTTAGAGAAACTTGCACATATATATGAACAAAAATTTCTCTAAAGGAAATGCATAAAAGTGCCACTTCAGTTTTGCTAGTTGACTTCAAATCATTTTCTAAATTGATTTGCATTCACTTTACTGCCACCATAAAACACTAAGGCATTCTTTGGTCCATAGCTTTACTAATGCTTAGTAATTCAAACACTTTAATTTTCTTCTGTTGAGGAAGTTTAAAATAGTATTTATGGCTTTAATTTTCATATTCTTAACAATGAGGTTGGGCAGAACATAATTTTATTTTAAATTACTTTTATTTCAGCCAAATTAACTTTACTTTTATTTTAAAGTAACTTTTAATATCTACTATATTAGTGAAATATTCCATTTGAGTAACAAAATACTTTGTGATGTAAAATAAGGAATTTCATTTCTGGTTCATTTCTATTAAAGAAAAAGTAAATTTTTCCATATTTTTTGAAAAAAACTAGTTGGACACCTTAATAATAATTTAAACATAAACTGAATATTGCATTTACATTTTATTATATCTTAAAATGCACATAGCAAAACCCACTGGTTTTAATTTAATTAACATAGAAACCAAGTTATATTTTGTCAGTTTTACAGGTAAAGCTGAATCCAGAGAAAGCACAATTTTTATGAATTTACTTTACATGTCTGTTAGTAATTAAGAAACAGCATCATAGAAAAGTCAAGTTACTACAATTTTCTATTAGATATACTTTACAGTCCTTTAACTTACTTATAATTTTTATTTTCCTTCATCCATTTAACTTTAAACAAATATCCCATAGGTTCATTCATCTAAAACAAAGTCATTAATAGAAATTTCATTAAGTACTGCTTACTGTTTAATAGGTAAATTTTTTATAATGCCAACTATAATAAGGTTGCCAATCAGCAAAATATATGGCATATTAAAATGTTTGAAAGAAATGGGAATATCTGGGAAAATGCCACGATCTTGGGAACTTTGATTCAAAAGACTTAGTTTTTATAAATAAAAATGAAAAAAAAAGCAATTGTAAATGTTAATAGATCCAAAAGTGCTACATCGTGTTTGTTAAGTCAAGAAAGTCCTATAATCGTGTATAATAATATATCATTAAATAACCTGATAAATTATAAAATTCAGTGTGTAGAAACTTGAATTTTAATGAAAAGATTATTTCATGACATAAGAACAATAATAATTTTAACTATTACTTCTATTGGGTTTCTATTTTGGAAATCAAATTACCTCAACTTTTCGTGAGTTAAACAACAATATTAATATTTATGTTTTCACAGTTTGTATTAGTCAAAAATGTAGGAGTGAACAGGGTTGTTTTGTCTTAAGGTCACTCGTGAGTTGCAGGTAGATGTCAGCCTTTGTTGCAGTTTACTTAAAAATTGACTGGGCCTACAGAATATGCTTCCAACTGGGCTCATTCAGGTAGCTTAGATAGCAAGCTGGTGCTGGCTGTTCTTAGGGGTTGTAAGTTACTTATAGCATGGAATTCACTGCATTGTTTGCATGTCATCACAGCTAAATATTTGATTCATTCAGAGCTAGTGATACATGGAAAGCACACTAGAAGCTGCAACATATTCTGTAATTGTGCTTCAGAAGTCACATAACTTCATTTATGCCACATTATATTGATCACACAGATTGATGCCGATACAGTGTTGGAGGGCCCTTCATAAATGTTTGAGGAACAGAATTTGAGGCTATTAGGAGCTATCTTGGAGGCTGGCTACTATACATCTTTTCAAAGTTGCATGTATTAGTCAAGGTTTTCAGAGAAA
Source organism: Mandrillus leucophaeus (assembly GCF_000951045.1). Classification (NCBI taxonomy): domain Eukaryota; kingdom Metazoa; phylum Chordata; class Mammalia; order Primates; family Cercopithecidae; genus Mandrillus; species Mandrillus leucophaeus. Next base: position 221,145 of record NW_012105575.1, read on the forward strand.
CAGACCAATAGGAGGTATGTATCTGTATCTCTCTCTATCTATCTATCTATCTATCTATCTATCTATCTATCTATCTATGTACCTATCTATCTGAGAAGATTCATGATGGGAATTGGCTCATCGGTTTATGGAGGCTAAGAAGTCCCATGATCTGCTGCCTACAAGCTGGAGAACCAGGAACATGATCTGCTGCCTACAAGGTGGAGAACTAGGAACGTGATCTGCTGCCTACAAGCTGGAGAACCAGGAAACCCTGTAGTATAATTCACTCTGAGTTCAAAGGCCTGAGAACCATGAATTCTGATGTCTGAAGGCAGAAGATGGATATTCCATTTCAAGAAGATATATGGAGAGGCACAATTTGCCCTTTCTCCACCCTTTTGTTCTATTTTATCCCTTAACAGATTGGGGGTAATACCACCATGTTGGTGAAGGTGGATCTTTTTTACTCAGTCTACTGATTCAAATGCTAAACTCTTCTGGAAGCACACAGATACACCAGATACACCCAGAAATAATGTTTATCACCTCTGTTGGCATCGTTTAGCCCAGTATATCTGAAACAGCAAATTAACTGTCACCCTCAATATTCTTGTATTTTTTCTCACTTTATAGAGTAAACATTAAAAACAATAGCAACAATAAAAAGCACCTCTTACTATGGTCTTTATTACTTTATGATTTTCTACTGTAAAACGATTAATGTAAAACTATGCACCACATAACATTTCAGTCAATGACGGATCACATATACATCCTTATATTGTAGTATTGTATTTCTAGTGTACCTTTTCTATCTTTAGATGTATTTTGATACACAAATACCACTATATTACAATTGCCTACACTATTCAGTACAGTAACACGATGTACAGGTGTATCGTCTAGGAACAACAGACTGTACCATATAGCCTAGGTGTGTAGTAGGCTAAATTATCCAGGTTTGTGTAAGTACAGTATGATGTTCCCACCACAACAAAATTGCCTAATGATACATTTCTGCTAACATATCTCTGTCTTTAAGCAGTGCATGATAATAGTTTCAATGATTCAGAAAATTTTATGTTAAAAATATGTTACTGTAGAATAGTAAACTGTACTATCAATTATTTTTACACTAGCATGAATTAAGGATATTGCCTAAATGTTTGGTAGTAAAAGAAAATTATCAAAAAATGTTGAAGTCTTCAAATATATGATATGGAAATAAAGAATAACAGAGTTTGAATTCCATCCATTGCACAAACTTGCTGTGGCCCACTTTTATAGGTTACATTATTCCATTTATATAAAGGGATATATAATAAGGAGAGATACTGAATGTCTCAAGTATAATGTTAGCATTACAAAAGTGTGGTTAATGCACAAGTATCTTTTATATTTGAGTACATAGAATCCCACAACTACGCCAAACATTTATAAGTGCATTTATTATAGACATATCAGAAATTAAACTAAAAATATTCCAAGTAGAAATCAAAATAGAATTTAAAAATGATGTCTAATATCATGTACTATGTGCCTCTTCTGGAAATCACTAAACTATATTTCTTTGCTTGATTAAATTGACTTCAACTTATTTTACCAATCGAGCATTGGAATGAGCATGGGAACAATATTTCACATTTGTCTTGTGATTTATAATGTGAAGCTTATTTAGAAGCTATTTCAATAGTATGTTCTAGATCTTACTCCCATGAAATGAGAAAATACTTAGAAATATAAAGAAAGGAGCTAATTATTGGCTATTAGGATAACAATATCATCATTTTAGATGGAATAGTAGTCCTTTCTACAGAATTATTCGACAACTAAAAATAAAAGAATGTCACAGTGTTATTTGCCTATCAAATGAGGTCATGATGATTCATATTAGCATAAATCACAAAATGGGATACAAGTGGATAATCTATTATGCTCAAGTGATTTTTTTACACTACTATTATTATTATATGAATTACAGTCTAGGTGCCTGGAGCATGAACATACACATGTTACAGCTGAAAGCTAATTTCTGTTTCCTGAAAGAATGTATTCATTTTACTGTGACACCATTCAGAATAAGACATATTTTTATCATCTGCTTGGTTTCATATTCATATCTATGAAAATGTAAAATTGATTAATGTTTCATAGTAAATAGAAGAGCTGTGAATTTCCTTGATGTTTTTGAAGTACTGAGGAAGTGTTATGCAATTCACACCCACTTTATTCTCAATTATTTAGAGTAACAGAGAAAAAGTATGGAATGGCATTTCTCATATCACAGCTAGCTGACAGCATATACAATTAGGCTTGATTCATAGCATTTATTAAAATTTCCATTTAATTGCTAATTAGTCTGTATAGATTTGTAAATGTAGGAAATGGCACTTGCATAATTTTTTTTTCTAATACTCAGCACAGCAGAGAGCATTGAAATTTCTGTAGAGTAGAATCACAGTGATTCTTCATTATGCCTTGTGGTAGTCATGAAAATAATTATGAATTCACTAGTCCATTTATTTTCTTAACATTCTTTGTGCTGATCTCTTACTTCCCCTCCCCCTTCACTCCAACATGATATGTAGAGAAGATCATCGAATATTAGAATTAGAAACATCATGTAAGTCAACCTCTTATTTTACACAGTAGAAAATCAACATCCAGAGAAACTGACTTTAGTTATATATTCTACACTTTTTGTATGTAAGTTATCAACAGAATTTCAACTGAAATAAATCCTGATTATATTTTAAGGTTGCTATAGTAAATAAATTAAGTCTGATTTATTTCCTCTTTGATCCTAGTCGATGTACCGTAGACAAACATTGAGAATATTTATAGGTAGTTCAGTAGGCATTGAGACATTTAATACTTTTTTCCACCCTTTCTTCCATTCCTCCCTCCCTTCCTTCCTTCTTCCCTTCCTTCCTTTTTTCCTTTCATCCTTTCATGCTTCCCTTCTTTCCTTCTCCCTTTCTTATTTCCTTTTCAAAATTTCAAATTTACTTAGGGATTGAATACTACTCTCTGGTCCTTCCCATTTAAGACATTTGATTCATTGTAGAATAAGAACAAATCCTCCAAGATATCTAAATGTTATAACCAAACGTTGAATGTCTAGGAATAAACAAATTTAGGGTTTACTATTGTATGGAAAATGTGTCAGATTACTTAGTTATTCTTGTCAGCAGCTAAGGAATAGGATTAAAACTGGACTTTGGTGACTGAAAGAAGAGGCTTGTGGTCTTGGCTCTGTCCTCACTATTTACAGTCTTAAGTAAGTTATTTTATCTCTATATACTCAATTTACTCATCTGTGAAATAAAAGAAAGCAGTCATATTTTTCACAGAGATATGTTACGGTAGTTAAGAAGGATAGTTTATAGAAAATCTTACCACAGTATATGGAGCTCAGTAACAACTTTATAAATGTTAGCTATTAACATATATGACATCTTTATTGTAATTATTTTATTTTCAGCAGCGAATTGACTCCTCTAATCTATCTATGTCTATCATTATCGGCATCAGCCATCAATTTTTGAGTCCCTCTGTGTCTACATTCATTACTCTATATGCACATACATAGAGTGAATATCTTTCTTAAATATATCTGAAAACCATTCTGTGCTTTATTTAAGACAAAATATATTTATTCACTCAAAGATTCATGGTTCTCTATGAGAGAGAATTTTAAAACTAGGACACCAACTCTAATGATATGTAGAAATCTTATGTTAAATACTAATGACAAATTAATGTGTTAGCCTGTTCTCACGCTGCTAATAATGACATACCCAAGGCTGGGTGATTTATAAACGAAAGAGGTTTAGTCCACTCACAGTTCCACACGGCTAGGAAGGCCTCGCAATCATGGCAGAAGAGCAAGGGATGTATTACATGGTGGCAGGCAAGGGAAAATGAGAGAGCCAAATGAAAGGGGTTTCCCCTTATGAAACTATCAGATCTCATGAAACTTGTTCACTACCATGAGAACAGTTTGGGGGAAACAGCCCCCATGATTCAGTTATCTCCCACCGGTCCCTCCTACAATGCATGGGAAATATAGGAGCTATAATTCAACAGGAGATTTGGGTGGGGACACAGCCAAACCATATCAAATGGCTATCAAACTCCAACTTAAAGAGGATTTATATATGATTTACTCTACTATGCTTCTTTCAGTAACTGCCCAGATCCTGAAACAAATGCCAGCTTACATGACATCTCATTAATTCCTGAATAGTTGAACCTTCTTTGACTTAGTGTTCACTACTGTTGTCTTAGAAGACAGTTGCTTGGTCTCTTATGTAAGAATTTATGCCAGCACCAATATTTTTCCCTCTTAGTTTATCTAAGCATTCCAGACCATAGACAATTTATCTAAATACAGTTCTATGGTGAAATACTGTAGTATTGTTTCTCAGGATCAATGCGGCTAGAAAATAGGATCAACATTTACATCTTTATGAATTGAACTGGTATTTCTCAGTAATAATTATAATGATACTAACAACAATGTCGCTTACATTTAATTTTGCTGACTGTGTTGAACAAGTTATTTGCATACTTTTAAAAAATTTGATTCTCACAACAAGCATATGAGGCAGATATTAACATTTCCGTTTTCAGTGGTAAAAGTTGAGCCAGAGAAAGAGTGTTGCCCAAGATAAAAAGATGTAGAGGGCATTTTGCATTCAAGCTCCATAGCATTTATGGTGTGGCTTGCAGCCAATTGTCAAAACAATTTGTCTAAACTACAATGCAAGCATTTCCAAAACTGTACATTTAAAGTTATATTTAAGGTTAACATTTTTTACCTGTAATACATATGAAAGTATCTCATCATTATCCTCTATCTATATTCTAGACTATTAAATAACAAAAATTTCATATATTCATCGTATCCTGTGAATTTTCTGTTTTTCCCATATTCCTCTCAAAATATTTTCACATCGGTGTGTAGGATCATACCAAGGCTAGTCAATATGGGCACTCAGACTCTGATACATTGTTATTGGGTATTTGAATTGAAAGACGCACTTTAAAACAACTTCACTTTATCTAGCAAAGTCAAAGACACATCTACTTGTGAACAAGCATTTACATTCCTAGGACAATTCCTTTCAGACAAGAGACTTGTATATGTGAAGAAGGAAACATGTAAAAAGGTTACATATATTAATACTCACGTATAAAATGGCAAACACCTTAAATAGTTGCCTAAAGGACATTGCCATTTTCCAAAACCAGTTATTTTTCAAGTACAAATTTTTACCTACTGCATATCCCTCTTTTTCTTGCCCTCCCCACTGGGTAAAAGAAAAACACGTTTTAGCTTTCTTTGAGTGCAGTAGTGGCATATAAGTTTATAGTCAAAAAACCCATTTGTGTCATATTCTTACATGTATTGTAAAAGGAATGTGGCACTATCAAAGAGTTAAAACAAATATACTGAAGTTATACTCATCAACATAGATGAAAAAAAGTCAAAAATGATTATAAACAGTTTAATATCATATGTAAAAAGTTCAAAAACATGGAAATTAAAACAATACATTGGTTAGGGATGTATACATACACTATTGTAATTCAATGACAGTTCCACAAGTTATAAGAAGAGAAAGTGGCAGGCCTGAATGTTATTTTTCTGCTGTTACTGCAAGCAAGACTCAGGACTAGCTACCTAGAGACAACTTTCTTTTAGTGCACTTAGTTGTAAAGTGAGAGCAATTTACTAGTTAATCTCTACGATTTTAACATCTACATCAATATTCAATATGTACATCTTCCTGAGGGATCATAAGCTCAATGTCAAAGGAATGGTTAAACTTTCACCCTCTTAAGAAACAAAATCATTTGTACTGAATAATAATTTTAGCATAACTGTTTATGTTGTGTATATATAGGGTTGTAGTGAGAAAGGGAGAGAAAGAGAAGCAAGTGGTTTCAAAACTATTAACCCAGTAGCCTATACTGGTGTGACAAGTGAAGTGGAGATAGAGACACAGAGTAAATGCATAGGAATGAAATACTTTGATTATATATTGAGTAAATTATTAACTTTTGAGAAACTTTCATCCTGCTGTCCAAAGTTGTGCCACTTTAAATCCCCATCAGCAGAGTATGAGAGATTTGATTTCTCCATATCCTCACCCACATGCAGTGCATTCAGTCTTTTCAATATTTGTCATTCCAACAGGTATATAGGAATTATTCATTATGGATCAATTGAGCAACTTTCCATATGCTTCTTTGCCATCCACACATCTCCCTGGGTAAAATATGTCTTCAAATCATTTGCCTATCTTTTAAAATATATGTTTTATTTTCAGACGAGTTGTATATTTAAATAAAATTGAAAATGGTACACATAATATTCAAATACCTTAAATGCAGTTTTCCCTATAATTAAAATCTTCTATTGGTAAGATAAATTCATCTTACTAATGCAAGAATTCACAAATTCTTACAAGATGCAAGACTAATGCAAGACTAATGCAAGACAATTCTTACTAATGCAAGAATTCACAAATTCTGACAAGAATTCACAAATTCTTGCATTAGTAAGCATGTATCAGTACATCCTTTGTTTTCATGGTCAAATAATATTCCAATTTGTGGATATAACATATTTTGTTTACCCATTCACTAGCTGATGGACATTTTAGTTGTTTCTACTTTTGGCTATGATAAATAATGGTGCCATGAACATTTGAATACAGTTTTTGGGTGGACACATGTTTTCATTTCTTTTGAGTTTACACCTAGAAATGGAATTGCTGGCTCATTTAGTACTTCTATGTTTAACATTTTGAGAAACTACTAAACTATTTTCTGGTTTTTATCAATGGATGTACCATTTGCATTCCCACCAGCAATGGATGAGGGTTCCAATTTTCCCACGTCCTTGCAAACACTTGGTATTTTTCATTTTAAAAGAGATTATAACCATCTTAGTGCATCTAAGATGGCGTCTCATTGTGGTTTTGATGTGCATTTCTCTAATGAATAATGATGCTGAGGATCTGTTCATGCACTTATTAGCTATTTGAATATACTTTTTTTGGAGATCTACCTATTCAAATATTTTGTCCAAATTTTAGTTGGGTTGTTTGTCTTTTTGTTATTGAGTTGTAAGCAGTCTTTATATATTCTGGATTAGGCCCATATCAGACATATGAACTGCAAATATTTTGTCCCTTTCTGTGGGTATATTTCACTTTCTTAATGGTGTTTTTTGTATAAAAGTTTTTAATTTGGTGAAGTCAAATATATATTTTTTCTTTTGTTGCTTTTTGCTTTCAATGACATATTTAAGAGATCATTGTCTAATTCAAGGTCATAAAGAAATGTATTTATTTATTTTTAAATTTTTATTTTAAGTTCAGGGATACATGTGCAGGGTGTGAAGGTTTGTTACATAGGTAAATGTGTGTTAAGGGGGTAAATGTCACATGGGTAAATGTGTGTTAAGGAGGGTTTGTTGTACATCAGCCAGGTATTAAGCCCAGTACCCATTAGTTATTTTTCCGGATCCTCTCCCTCCTTCCAGTTCCACCTCCACCATCTGGTAGGTCCCAGTGTGTGCTGTTCTCCTCTATGCGTCCAGGTGTTCTCATCGTTCAGCTCCACACATAAGTGAGAACATGCAGTATTTGGTTTGTGTTCCTGCATCAGTTTGCTAAGGATTATTGCCTTCAGCTCCATCCAGGTCCTTGCAAAGGACAAGATCTCATTCCTTTCTATGGCTGCATAGTGTTCCACGGTGTATATGTACCATATTTTCTTTATCCAGTCTATCATTGATGGGCATTTAGTTTGATTCTATGTCTTTGCTGTTGTGAATAGTGCTGCAATGAACATACATGTGCATATGACTTCATAACAGAATGATTTATATTTCATTGGGTATATCCCCAATAATGGGATTGCTGAGTCTAACGGTATTTCAGTCTCTAGGTCTTTGAAGAATTGCCATACTGTCTTCCAAAATGGGAGAACTCTCAACCCCTTCCAAAATGCAATATACATTATTCTCATTACCACATGACATTTACTCTAAAATTTATCAATAATTGGAAGGAAAACACTCATCAGCAAATGCAAAAGAACTCAAATCATAACAAAAAGTCTCTCGGAGCACAGCACAATCAAATTAAAATTCAAGACTAAGAAATTGACTCAAAACCATACAATTACATGAAAATTGAACAACCTGCTTCTGAATGACTTTCGGGTAAATAATGAAATTAAGACAGAAATCAAGAAGTTCCTTGAAACTAATGAGAACAAAGATACCATGTACCAGAATCTCTGGAACACAGCTAAGGCAGGGTTAAGAGGGAAACTTACAGCACTAAATGCCCACATCACAAAGCTCAAAAGAACTCAAGTTACCAACCTAGCATCCCAAATGTGCAACTAAAAGAACTAAAAAACCAAGAGCAACTGAAAGAACTAGAGAACCAAGAGCAAACAAACCACAAAACAAGCAGAAGACAATAAATAACCAAGATCAGAGCTGAACAGATAGAGCCACAAAAAAACCTTCAAAAGATCAACAAATCTAGGAGCTGTTTTGTTGGAAAAAAAATAATAAAGTAGGTAGGCCACTAACTAGACTAATAAAACAGAAAAGAGAGAAGATTCAAATAAACACAGTAAGAAATAAGGGGGATATTACCACTGACCCCCCAGAAATACAAATAACCATCAGAGAATATTATAAACACCTCTATGCACATCAACTAGAACATCTAGAAGAAATGGATAAATTCCTGGAGACATACACCCTCCTAAGACTAAACCAGAAAGAAATTGAATTCCTGAACAGACCAATAACGAGTTCTGAAATTAAGGCAGTAATAAATAGTCTACTAGCCAAGAAAAGCCCAGGACCAAATGGATTCACAGCTGAATTCTAGCAGGTGTACAAAGAGCTGGTAACATTTCTACTGAAACTATTTCAAAAATTGAAAAGGAAGGAGTCCTTCCTAACTCATTTTATGAGGTCAGCATCACCCTGATACCAAAACCCAGTAGAAAGGCAACTAAAAATGAAAACTTCAAGACAATATCCTTGATGAACATCAATGCAAAAATTCCCATGAGATTTCTTACTCTCATTCAAGTCCACACTCAACATTCAGCCTTTGATCAAATTTTATTAATGTGTTTCCAGCTGTTTATGGCCCTAGTGGTTCCTGCTCCAGACAAGCAAATCTCAGCTGTGATTCTTGGAATGTGCCTCTCTCTCCAGATTCTGATTTGTGCACTGTGACCTCAGGCCTCTAATGTGTGTATAGTTCTCTAATGGACCCACAACTATAGTGCAATTCTTTTAACAGACATTTACTGCCAATATTTAATTACATGTAATATATATTTGATAATTTTTGTAAATTATTTTTGGCTTTTTTTAGCAACATGAAATCAATATCTAATATATAAATGATTTCTATATACTTTTATTTAGAATCTGTGATAAAGGTATGAAAATGTGATCTAGTAGTTACCATCAAGATATTTGGAAGATACCAGAAGATCTGAAGTTCAATACTGAATCAAAACTGTGGGAAGGTCTTTCATTGTAAGACAGAAATATTACAACTATCTCATAGGATTTTGTAAAGAGTGAAAGAGAAAATGTATGTATTTACTACAGTAGCTAGCTTGTTACAATACCCAATAAATCATAATTATTAATACTTTTTATTTACAGATAAAAACTGAAGATTAATGTAGTTAAGGGCTTGTTCAAATCTCTAAAGAAAAAAATAGATATATATTCTCCTTTCAAGGGAATAACATCAAGCCCGCGGAGAAGAACCAATAAAGAAAACAACAAAAAACAAAGGTTTTAAATTGTCTAAATGAATATATAGAAAACTCCCTTAGGGCAGTAAGAATAAAAATTTGCCACATTGTGTTGGGGTCAAAGAAGGAAAATCTCCATGTATTTAGATAAGCTTTGAGGGAATTGTAGAATATTCATGGATAACCACAGGATGGTAAATAAAGGAAGCTGTGGTTAGTGGATTTTATGCAGGAAAAGAGCTAATAGTGTAGAATATCTGAAGGATAGCATTCATGTTGATCAATGCGGAGAATGTAAATGAAATCTAGGCTTTCTGGATAGACAAAGTAGACTTAATTTAGTTATCCATTTTTTAAATGAGAAAATGACTTAATGAAATATGCAAACAAATTTTAAAATATTCTGTTTTTCTTGCACAGATTTAAATGTAATATTCAACTGTTTATTTATATAGATGAGAAACCAAAATAATCTGAGAAAAGGGTTGCTGAAGTCAGTGGAACAAAAATATAACAGTTAAGTAAGGAAAGACAAAACAGATGAACAAATTGGTGAAGAATTATTAAAAAGCAGGTGTAAGCATCAGTAAAGCAGATATGTTTTAACCCAGAAAAGTAAGGGTCTCCTGCTGCTGGATGCTATATTTCAATTTCTCTTGTAGAATGTTTCAGGATTAGATAGAGAGCCAAAAATGAATTGAAATTTCAAGCCAAATAATTGTGCATGCTTGAATGTTACAATAATACACAACTAAATTTTCACAAAACAATAATAATTAGTGGTATCTTTTTTTAAAGAACATAAGGAATAATAATTGCTTTCCAGAAACAAAACTAAAAAATTATTTTATAATTAATATATCTAATTTTTAATATTCTAGTGTTTGCAAGCAAATCCTAAGGACAGCATGAGGACTTACTAATAACACTATCCATGGTGGCCATTAGGCATTTTAATTTAGTTCAAGAAAAGGATATAGAGTTTGAAAGGTACATTTGACCATTTGTCATCTAACACGTCACATGGATATTATTAAAAATTAGTTTAAACAGGCTCTAATAATGCCTCTCTCAAGCCTGTCTCATATTTATTATAATAAATTTACACAAAATAACAAACTGGGAATAAATACAATTCAAAAATGGCTTAATTTTATTAGAATGTAATTATATACCATATGTAGAGAGAGAGTCAAAGGAATAAGTAAATCTTCATTACTTCAAGTTCCTGTATGTACCGTGTGTGAATAGAATGATCTTCCCATTAATGGTGAGGAATGTGTGCCTTGTCTCTGGATCATTTAAAACAATGTTCTAAACTGTGGTGATATTTTTTGATGGGCTATATATTTGAGAAGAAGGACAAAGTCTAAGGAGCAAACAAATAGACATGAGTTACTTCTTAAATGCATGATTACTTATGTTTTTCAAATCATGTCCAGGGAAAAATATTTTCCTAACTAAAGTTTGATTTCAATATAATAATCTGAGTGTTTTTTTAATGTGCTCCTGACATAATTCTATTTTTTAAAAAAGACAAGAATATATGTCATTTTTAGTAGTAAAGGCAGGGATTAAAGGAGAATTACCAAATGGATTCATGAAGAGGCTACTTTCACCGCAGCTCAGTAAACATGATTGCTGCTGTCTGGGCCAAAGATTCATTTTGTTTTCACTCCGGCTTTCATTGCCAGTGGGGAAAACTAAGTGATGCTGCTGTCTTTTCAGTCATCCTCATCATAAACGATCACTCTGTGTGGCATGTGTTAATTATTCTAGCTGTCTCTTTTTCTCTCTATTAGATTAATAGTTGCCAATTATGTATCCTCTCTCCTGCACTGCTATTGTGTACACGTTTTCTAATTCTCTTCATTACACCAGTGAGTATCAATAATTATGGTTATAAGTTATCCATCTATCTTTTCAAGGACAGTGAGCAATGTGATGCTGTGAGGGCTTGGCCTGGAGAGAGAGAGAGAGAAAGAGAGAGAGGAGAGAGAGAGCATTGAATAAATATAAAATGAGAGAATTAGAAAGTCAGAAATTAAATTTTTTACTTTTATTTAAAACAATAGACTAAAACAAATATACAAAGATAAATCTATAAAATCCCAGTCTTACTGCAAGCATCCAGTGTGATCACTGAGAAGTCCATTACCCTGCTGTTCAAATATCTTCCCCAAGCTGCTGGCGGATGCAAGTTCCTCATTCTACTTGAATGTTTGAAGAATTTATAGTCCATTATCAGTGAAAAAACTGAAACCACAATGATATATGATAGCATACCAATGAAAGTTCACAATAGGTTGCAGGATTTTATAATATTCAATGGGAGTTTGGTGGGAGAAATAGAATAAGAACTTGGACAACTTAAGGCAACAGAGCTAGGTATCATCAAGAGGAACAGGGGCAGAAAACAGAAGTGGTGTGTTCTGAAGGGACCAACTTACTGCCTCCCAAAATGATTTTGTAATACAATCATGAGAAAAGTAATACAATAACGGGAAGGTAGAGTGAAGTTAAAGAAGCAGGGAAAGACATTCTTTAATACTTGCATTTCTTCCCTAAAAGATTAAAAAGGACTTTCGAGACAAACTGGATAAAGTTCATATGGTATTATCAGGTCTAAAACCTGTGTATTTGGAGGCATGAGGCTGTTGTTCATAGTTCTTCAACTTTCTTTTTCTCTCATATATAAGAAAAGTGCCGGTGAACCACCAGACCCAAACTTATTGGGTTGTGCAGTAGATTGTCAGACCCTTTGCTAATGGAAGTTCTAACCTTTGTAGTTCAGAGAAGGAAAGAGACAAATGATCCTTGCTCCTAGACTTTGCAACCTGTGTACTCCTTTTCATGTAAATCTTCATTTCTACCAAGTTTTACTTGGTCCCATTAGCCAGACAATTGCCTCATCCATTTTTGCATTCTTAACCTTTTCTATGTCTATTAGCCCTTAGCATGTTGTAAATGCCTGTTTATGTACATCTAATTCCAACCCTGGACAATGAACTACTAGAGATTAGAATCGTATTGAAATGACTTATAGCCTCAGTTTAGAGTGCAAGTCCTGGATCACAGTTGTTATTTGATAGGTGTCCTCTAATTGCAGTGATGTGCCTCAGAACATTTCTGTCAATAGTAGCTCACATATACAATGGTGGTCTCATAAGATTATTACGGATCTGAAATATGTCTGTCACCTAGTGATGTAGCCATTGTCACATCATACTACAAGGCATTACTCACATGTTTAAGGTGATGTTGTTATTAACAAATCCACTGCATTGCCTGTCCTATAAAAGTCTAGCATAAAGTTGAACATATACAATTATGCATAGTACATACTAGATAATGATAATGAACAACATTATTGGTTTATTTATGTACTATGCTACAATTTGATCATTAGAGTGTATGCCTTCTACTAATTAAAAAAATGTTAACTGTAAACCATCCTTAGGCAAGTCCTTCAGAAGGTTTTCCAGAATTCATTGTTATCATAGGACATGACAGCTCCATACATATTATTGCCCATAAAGACCTTCTACTGGGGCAAATGTTAAAGTGGAAGATGGTGATATCGAGTATCTTAACCATGTGTAGGCCTAGGCTAATGTGTGTTTCTATTTTGATATTAAACAAAACTGTTCAAAAAATTAAACAATTTAAAAGCAAAAATGCTTATATAATACATATATAAAGAAAAATCTGATTGTACCACTGTTCAGTGTGTTTCTGTTGTAAGCTAAATGTTATTACAAAAGACTCAAAAGTTTAAAAAACTAAAATGTATAAAAAAGTTACAGTAAGCTAAATGTATTATTGAAGAAAGAAAAATATTTTTATATGTTTAGTGTAACATAAATGTACAGTGTTTATACATTCAATAGTAGTACATAGTAATATCTTAGGCCTTCACATTTGTTCACCACTTACTCACTGACTCACCTAGAGCAACCTCCAATCCTGCAAGCTCCACTCATGGTAAACGTCCTATACAGGTGTACCATTTTTAAAAATCATTTTTACTCTATTTTTCTATGTTTATATAAGTTTAGTTACACAAATACTTATTGTGTTGTAATTGCCTACAGATTCAACATAGTAACATGCCGTACAGATTTGAGCCTAAGAGAAATAGTTTATACCATGTATCCTAGGTTTGTAGTAGACTATACCATCTATGTTCATGTTAATACAATCTATGATGTCTACAGGATGAGAAAATAACCTAAAAATGCATTTATCAGAAGTTACATGCATTGTTATGTGACACATGAGATAGATCATATAAATGCATATTTTAATGAAATAAATCATTTAGAAACTATTTTAAAGTGTCTACTACCTACCACATACTGTGCTAGGAGCTGCTGTTATAAGCATCAGTTAGAATCATTTCTTGAAGTGGTTATAAGTCTGGCAGCAAAGAAGAATTTTTAAGAAGACATCTAATATATATATACACATAATAAGTGGATTAATGCTATGAGAGCATTATAAGTGCATGTGTATGTGTGCACTGATGTGAACACGGGTGTGTATAAATTTACTTCTTAATGTTTGAAATCTTGTTTTGTAATTAAATCATTCTTTGAGGATTCAGGCTATGTTTGTTAATGTGTAACATCCTCTCTGAACAGGTGTGTAATAAAACATTAGCATGTTTTAAAAAATCAAATTATTAGAAAATAACATATATTTAATAATATATATTTAAAATATTAAATATTTTAAATTAAACAATTTTGAAAAATTAATTTCCTATTTGTGCATGATGCCTGAGACTAGTTAAGGCAAACTTTACTATATGTAGATAACAATTGCTGACATTTTTTGCATATATAATTTGTGTTTTTTGTTGAACAAAGTTATGTCCTCCCATCATTCTCTATTGGTTTCCTACCTCTGCACTTCCCATGACTGCAGAGTCTGGGGTTTAAAACAACAAACACTTACTATCTCACATTTATGGTGGTTCAGGTACTTGTGTACCCCTTAGCTGAATACTCTTCTTGAGCTCTCACAAGACTTTAATTGAGGTATTAGAAAGGCTAGATTCTCATCAGAAGGCTAAAGTAAAGAAAAGTCTTAAGTAGAGAAAATACTGCACACTCAGTTTGTTGGCAGAATTTATCTCCATGCAGTTTTAGACTGGGGATCCTAGCTTCATGTTAGCTATTGGTTGGAGGCTGAATTTCGGTTCTCGAGGTCACTTGTGAGCTTCCTACTATGCCTGTTTGTCTCTTAACACCCTGTTAGGAAGTCTCTTGAGAGAGTCTACCATCAAGATTGTGTCTTTACATAGTATCATGTTACCACTAGACTGAAATCCCATCACCTTTGCCATATTCTATTCATTAGAACCCATTCCCAGTTCCTGCTCACACTCAGAGGGGATTAACACCAGGAGGTGAAGATCATAAAGGATCATTAGACAGCCTTTTGCTCACACATTCCACAAAGCAGATCCTCATTTTCTGATCAGGATACTAAGGACACCAAATGTGGTACAACCTGCCTGATGTTCCACCATTGGTAAGTGGCAAAGTCAGGCTTCTCACCCAAATTCTCTGGTTCTACAGCACATTCTTTTAAACTCTCTGTATGCTATATCTCTTCATTATCAAATTTTGGAAGGAATTGCTTTACATAATTCAGTGTCCATTTTTACTCTTAGAAGTGGATAGACGGCCGGGCACAGTGGCTCACACCTGTAATCCCAGCACTTTGGGAGGCTGAGGCGGGTGGATCATCTGAGGTCAGGAGTTCAAGACCAGCCTGATCAACATGGTGTAACCCCATCTTTACTAAAAATACAAAATATTAGCCAGGCGTGGTGGTGGGCACCTGTAGTCCCAGCTACTCGGGAGGCTGAGGCAGGAGAATCGCTTGGACCCAGGAGGTGGAGGTTGCAGTGAGCTGAGATTGTGCCACTGCACTCCAGCCTGGGTGACAGAGTGAGACTCTGTCAAAAAAACAAAACAAAACAAAACAAAACAAAACAAGTGAATAGGCACAAAACAAGTTATAGGCTACAGTGGAACCCATAGTTTTATGTTTAAGAAAATCTGAGGTGAATGTTTGCTTTGCAATATTTACTTTCAGGGTTGTCCGTGGGATGCATTCTGTTAATATTCATTGAGTGAAAGAGTCTACCACACTGTATAACACAAAAACATTCATATTACTGGCTAGAATCACAGAGTCTTGCAGTATGCTATATTTGGATCTTGGAAGATTTAGTTGCTCTGCATGAAGTCAAACTTAAAATTTACTATTCTCAAGAGACTTAGGAGCTGACATGCTAAACTTACATGAAGTATTCCCTCTGCAGTGGAAGTCAATCAGATTTGGAAGAGGAAGCTAATCCAGTTATATCCTCCTAATGAAACTCACCACTGTAAACAAAAATTATCACTTTAATTGAAGATTACTTGATAGCTATTTGATAGTAAGTCAGTTGTTCTCCTTTCCATAAATCTAGGAGAAGACACTCTATATGGGTTAGCAATATGTCTTCCAAGAGGAGAAGAACACAGGTAGCAAAAAGACAAGTATGTGAATATTTGGAATAAAGTTGACATGAGTTCATCATGAATGGATTAATTATAATAACAAAATAACAAAGATGGTTATTAAACATGTATATCTTTCCTGATTGCCCAGTGTAATGTTTAAAAACAAAAAATCAGGAACAGGACATGGGAAATCTGAATTCTAATTCTAACTATGGCATTTACTCTTAATTGATTTAAGGAAAACTGCCTCATATTTTCTTATCCGTAAGAAATTGTTATCCATAACAATGATATGATAATACATTTTAATACCCACCTCACCAGGGTTTTTGTGGGAGTACAAATATGTAATAAATATAAAACATTTTGTGTGCAGCATTTTCAAATGATTATTGATAGCAGAAGATGCAAATTTTTATACAACTTCTTTCATCATTCACATATCAAATGCCAATAATTTAGAGGATAAACTTGCATTTTAAAAATTGACCCTAATTTATATATTTAATATAATCTAGTTTTTCAGCTATATACAGAATATTGAAGATGAACAAATTATTTTATATTGCAGGCTATTTTGAAAAAAAAAATTGGGGTCAAATTGCTGAAGGCATCACAAGTCATTTCTAAAATAGACCTTTTCCTCATTTAACTTAATGGGAAAGATTATGACTTTTACTTTCCAGGTGTGATTTGATGCCTTCAGACATCTTCTCTCTGTTCACATTCCAATTAAATTAAATTAAATTGTTCCTATAGATGCAATTAACTCATTTACATTAGAGCAAGAAACTCATTATTACGTAGGCGGGCCAAAAATCCAGGTGTTTTCTCTTTTGCCTGATTTCTTTCTACTTGCCAAATGTTCATCCCAGAGAGCACGAAAAGAAAAGTTTGTTCTGCAAAGCTATCAATTGCCCCTTGCAGAGTGTGAAGCAGAGCATGAAAATGAAATGGTTAAAAATGTTAGAATCTACCTTTCCTTTCAAATGAAAGGAAAGATAAAAAGAATACAAAATGAGTAAGGAAAAGGAAAATAGATGGAATGGTTGAGGCAAGCCCTTATTAAGATAGGGACTTGGAGAAACACTTAAATGGAGGATTTAATTCTCCAGGTCATATAACAAGTTGATAATAAACAGAAGGAGGCTTCAGGAGCTCTAAACTCTTGTGCTTGGTCTTGGAAGGAGACAGTATTTCCTTCTCAGTATTATATGTGCTCATCACTCATGCTATCATGCAGAGCAAACCTAGAATTTTTATTTTATTTTATTTTACTTTATTTTATTATGTTATGTTATTTTATTTTATTTTATTTTATTTTTTGAGATGGAATCTCACTCTGATGCTCAGGCTGGAGTGCAGTCATGAGATCTCGGCTCACTGCAACTTCTGCCTCCCGGGTTCAAGCAATTCTCTGCCTCAGCCTCCCAAGTAGCTGGGACTACAGGCACCCGCCACCATGTCCAGCTAATTTTTGCATTTCTAGTAGAGACGGGGTTTCACCATCTTGGCCAGGCTGGTCTTGAACTCTTGACCTCGTGATCCACTCCCTGGGCCTCCCAAAGTATTGGGATTACAGGCGTGAGCCACCGTGCCCGGCCTAGAATTCTTTTAGTAAAGAGTGAGGGAGAACTATCACTTCTGCTCAACTCCAAGAAGTGCACATGAATCTATCACTTTTTTGTTCATGGCAACTCAATGGATTCCATCATATAGGCATAGAGAAGCTTTAGTGGACAGTTACTGTTGACAATGCTGAACTTTGTTTGGCTAAAGGCTGAATTTCTGCAGCTCCCATCAGTGGAGTTTAGAAGAAAGAATTGTACTTACTCTATTGTTTAGCCTATTTGTTTTTCCAGCTATATTCGGAAGCAAGTATCGTGGGTTAAAATAAGTAAAAGGTAAGAGATCAAAATATCTGGCTTTGAATCTCAGGTAAATGAGTAACATGACTTATTTATTTTGGATAAGTTAACATATCTCTCTCTTTTTCAGTACCCTCTGTACCTAAATTGCAGAAATTTTTATAGCCCTTTATTTGTGGTAAAAACACATTTAACAGTGAGTAGCTACTAATGTTATACTAAAAGGGCTATGATTTCTGATCAAGATGGCTTGCTTTAGATTTTCATGTTTTGAACTATTCTGCTATTCCAAAAAATATATAATCTAATGTGTATATTTAAAGAAAAGCCTGCTTTCATTTTATAAGGCAAAACATACATCTTTGGAGACCACATATTTTTAAAAACAAAACAAAAAGCGAAAGTGGGTAAGTGGGCCTGAAACTCTTCACTTAACAAGCACTGAAAGCAGAAGCGGCTGGAGCCACACATCTCACAGAATACGGAGCAAAAGAATTGCTCCAAGAGAGTCAGCAAGTCGGAGGCTGAATTACTGCTGGAAACCAGGGACTTTCCCAAACTCTATGAGGAAAAGAAGAATCAATCTCCTGCCACTACTTCTACGCCTCCAGTTTCTATGGATCCGAAAACTTGTGAGATGAGAAGACATGAATACAACCTTCCTTGAGACCAGAAACCGAACCAACTATCTTACTTTCTTTCCCCAATAATGGCTTCTCTTTTATTTTCAATATTACCTCTATCCACCTTCTTCCAGAAGAAAATTGTTTAGTCTCTTAATTTTTAGTATCTCCTAAATTTTGAAAATTTCAAAATCATATCTCCAAATTCCAATTGTTTTCTGAAATCCATACTAGTTTTCTAAGTAGCTAGTGAGTTATTTATGTCTGGAGACACTATAGCCACTCCAAATTCGATGTCTGCAAAATTGAACTGGAGAATAGATAATGATATAATTCTGGCTCTTGGGTTCAAAGACATCCTACATGGCGAATTAACAAGCATGATGCAAATTGTCAACAAGCACCCACTGAAGACTCATCAAGATGCTTTGGAGTGTGATTTCATACAAACTGACACATTTAGAGCTGTAATGTAAACCTGGTTTTATGTTTTTAATTTTTAATTAATTTTTTTTTGCTAGAGTAGTATACTTTGTAACTAGCAATGAAGGTGAGTGAGTGTCTGTATGCACAGATGCAAATAATATTTACGTTGCTATTAGGTCAAATATGAGGAGAGAGTTTTAGGACAAACAACCTGTTTGGATGGGCTTATTAGAGTTGGTACTACGAAACTGGAAAACATAATATCCATAAAAAACAGGTAATTATTTAGAAGAGCTTTTTCTGCTTCTCCTTCCATGGAATGTTCCACAGTGAGCTCTGCTTGACTATGATGGACATCTGTCAAGTAACATACTTCTAGATTTGAGGATTTTGCTGCCATTGAGAAGGCCCTTGATTGAGGAAACTCAACCTTGACCTCAATTAGTTCTAATTCTGTGGCCATAAATTCACAGAAGTCATTTTCTCATGGTTGTTTTCTTTTCTTCTGTATTTATTTACAGCTATTTTTCTTCCTTTTTCCCAACCTTGTATTTTTTTTTTTAGCTCTCCACAACCCCTTTATTTCCTGCTACTTCATAGCAGAGTTGTGAGGCCAATATACTTCTTTCTTTATGAATTGCCCAGCCTCAGATATTTTGTTATAGCAGCACAAAATGTACCAAGACAAATGATTTATCAGTTTCTTTAAAAAATTAAAAATACAGGCCAGGCACAGTAGCTCACTCCTGCAAACTCAGCACTTTGGGAGGCCAAGGCAAGTGGGTCACTTGAGCCTCAGGAGTTTGAGACGAGCCTGGATAACATGGCAAAATTCTGTCTCTACAAAAAAAAAAAAAGAAAAATTAGCTGAGTGTGGTGGCTCACGCCTGTGGTCCCAGCTACTTGGGAGACTGAGTCCAAGTGGGTAGAAGCTGCAGTGAGCTGTGATTGTGCCACTGCACTCCAACCTGGGCAACAGAGTAAGTCCCTGTCTCTAAATAAAGAAAAATAAATACATTAAATAAATAAATAAATAAATAAATAAATAAATAAATAAATAAATATAAATGTATCCTCAGCATATGACTCAGCAATCTCATGTCTAGGTATCTACTCAAGACCATTGCAAACATATATTGAAGCAAAGACTTGTATGCACATGATCAAAGCCGCATCACAAAAGACAAACACTGGAGGAATCCAAATGTCCACGGTCGTGATTATACAGTAGTGTTTTTCTACAATGGTAAGTGGACTTCTTATATCCTGACATCATAGTTCCGGGTCTTTTTTTATTTTTATTTATTTATTTATTTATTTTGAGATGGAGTCTCTCTGTCACCTAGGCTGGAGTGCAGTGCTGTCATCTTGGCTTACTGCAACCTCCACCTCCTGGGTTCAAGCGAGTCTCCCGCATCAGCCTCCCGAGTATCTGGGATTACAGGCACCCACCACCATGCCCAGCTAATTTTTGTATTTTTAGTAGAGACGGGGTTTCATCATGTTGGCCAGGTTGATCTTGAACCCCAAGTGATCCGCTCACCTCGGCCTCCCAAAGAGTTGGGATTACAGGCATGAGTCACTGAGCCCCACCTCAAAGTCATTTTTGAAACATAATATTACCTTTCTTATAGAAAAGAACCTACACTGAATATCATTGGCAGTTCTTTTCAAGAAGAGTAACTGTAGCTCAGCACAGTAGCTCACACCTGTCATCCAAACACTTTGAGAGGCTGAGCCTGGTGGATTGCTTGATGTCACAAGTTTGAGATCAGCCTGTGCAACATGGAGAAAACACGTCTCTACAAAAAATACAAAAATTAGCTGTGGTGTGTGCCTGTAGTCCTAGATACTTAAAAGGATGAGGTGGGACGATCACTTGAGCCTCGGAGGCAGAGGTTGTAGTGAGCCCAGACATTGTCACTGCACTCCAGCTTGGGCAAAAGAGCCGGACCTTGGCTAAAACAAAAAATTCAAAAGAGTAATTGTATAAACGACACCATTAGAAGCAACAGTAAAAATCAATTTCAGCTAACAGAAAGCATGCCTTTCTCCACATGCAGAGACTCTTAATCTGGGGGGATTACATTTTTTAATGATTTAGTTGTATTTTTTAAGTTCTGGGGTACATGTGCAGGATGTGTAGGTTTGTCACATAGGTAAACCTGTGCTATGGTAGTTTACTGCACCTATCAACCCATCACCTAGGTATTAAGCCCACCATGCATTAACTCTTTTCCCTAATGCTCTCTGTCCCACCCACCCTCCTCCGACAGGTCCCAGTGTCTGTTGTTTTCCTCCCTGTGTCCATGTGTTCTCACTATTCAGCTCCCACTTATAAGTGAGAACAGACTGTGTTTGGCTTCCTGTTCCTGAATTAGTTTCTGAGGATAGTGACTTCCAGCTTCATCCATGTCCCTACAAAGGACATGAACTCATTTTTTATGGCTGCATAATATTCCATGGTGTATAGGTACCACATTTTCTTTATCTAATCTGTCATTGATGGGCATTTGGGTTGGTTCCAAGTCTTTGCTATTGTGAATAATGCCACAATAAACATGTGTCTATGTGTCTTTATAGCAGCATGATTTATAAGCCTTTGGGTATATACCCAGTAATGGGATGGCTGGGTCAAATTGTATTTCTAATTCTAGATGCCTGAGGAATGGCCACACTGTCTTCCACAATGGTTGAACTAGTTTACAGTCCACCAACAGTGTAAAAGTGTTTCTATTTCTCCATGTCCTCTCCAGCACCTGTTGTTTCCTGACTTTTTAATGATCACCATTCTAACTGGTGTGAGATGGTATCTCATTGTGGTTTTGATTTGCATTTATCTGATGGCCAGTGATGATAAGCTTTTCTACATATGTTTGTTGGTGACATGTATGTATTTTCTTGAGAAGTGTCTGTTCATGTCCTTTGCTCACTTTGTAATTTTTTTTTCTTGTAAATTTCATTAAGTTTCTCGTATATTCTGAATATTAGACCTTTGTCAGATGGTTAGATTGCAAGACATTTCTCCCATTCTTTAGATTGTTCGCTTTGATGAAAGTCTCTTTTGTTGTGCAGAAACTCTTTAGTTTAATTAGGTGCCATTTGCCAATTTTGGCTTCTGTTGCAATTGCTTTTGGCAATTTCATCAGAAAATCTTTACCCATGCCTATGTCCTAAATGGTGTTGCCTAGATTTTCTTCTAGGGTTTTTATAGTTTTGGGTTTACATTTAAGTCTTTAATCCAATTCAAGTTAATTTTTGTATAAGGTATAAGGAAGAGATTCAGTTTCAATTTTCTACATATGGCTAGCCAGTTCTCCCAGCATCATTTATTAAACAGGGAATCTTTCTCCATTGCTTGTTTTTTTTTTTTAGGTTTGTTGAAGCTCAGATGGTTGTAGATGTGCAGTCTTATTTCTGAAGTCTCTATTGTGTCCCATTGGTCTATGTGCCTGTTTTTGTACCAGTACTATGCTGTTTTGGTTAATGTAGCTTTGTAGTATAGTTTGAAATCAGCTAGTGTGATGTCTCCAGCTTTGTTCTTTTCGCTTAGGATTGCTCTGGCTATACAAGTTCTTTTATGGTTCCATATGAATTTTAAAATATTTTTTTCTAATTCTGTGAAGCATTTCAATTGCAGTTTAATGGAAATAGCATTGAATCTATAAATTGCTTTGCACAGTATAGCCCTTTGCATGATATTGATTATTTCTCTCCATGAGTGTGGAATGTGTTTCCACCTGTTTGTGTCCTCTCTGATTTCCTTGAGCAGTGTTTTGTAGCCCTCCTTGAAGAAGGCTTTTAATTCCCTTGTTAACTGTATTCCTAGGTATTTTATTCTCTTATTGGTAATTGCAAATGGGAGTTCATTCATGATTTGTCTCTCTGCTTATCTGTTGTTGGCGTAAAGAATGTTTGTGATTTCTGCACATTTATTCTGTATCCTGAGACTTTGCTGAAGTTAATTATCAGCTTAAGAAACTTTTTGGGTTGAGTCGATGGGGTTTTCTATATATAGGATTACGTTATCTGCAAACAAAGACAATTTGACTTCCTCTCTTCATATCTGAATATCCTTTATTTCTTTTTCTTGCCTGATTGCTCTGGCCAGAATTTTCAATACTAGGTTGAAAAGGAGTGGTAAGAGAGGGCATCCTTATTTTGTGCCAGTTTTCAAGGGGAATGCTTCCAGCTTTTGCCCATTCAGTATAATATTGGCTCTGCATTTGTCATAAAGGGCTCTTATTATTTTGAGGTAGGTTCCATCAATACCCCGAGTGTTTTAAACATGAAGGGATGTTGAATTTCATCAAAGGCCTTTTCTGTGTCTATTGAGAAAATCATACGGCTTTTGTCTTTAGTTCTGTTTATGTGATATGTTATGTTTGTTGATTTGCATATGTTGAAGCAGCCTTGCAAACCAGGATGAAGCTGACTTGATCGTGGTGGATAAGTTTTTCGATGTGCTGCTGGATTCAGTTTGCCAGTATATTATTGAGGATTTTTGCATTGATGTTCATCATGGCCTGAAGTTTTCTTTTTTTTGTTGTATCTCTGCTAGCTTTTGGTATCAGGATGATGCTGGTCTCATAAATTGAGTTAGGGAGGAGACTGTCCTTTTCAATTATTTGGAATAGTTACAGAAGAAATGTTACCAGCTCCTCTTTGTTCCTCTGGTAAAATTCAGCATAAGTCCATCTGGTCCTGGGCTGGTTTTGCTTGGTAGGCTATTTGTTACCGCCCCAATTTCAGAACTTGTTAATGGTCTGTTAAGGGATCCAACTTTTCCTGGTTCTGTCTTGGGAGGGTGTATTCATCCAGGAATGTATATATTTCTTCTAGATTTTTCAGTTTATTTGCATAGAGATGTTGATAGTATTCTTTCATAGTTGTTTGTATTTCTGTGGGGTCAGTGGTGGTATCCCCCTTATCTTTTCTGATTGTGTTTATTTGAATCTTCTCTCTTTTCTTCTTAATTAGTCTAGCTAGCAGTCTATTTTATTGATTTTTTTCCCCCCCAAAAAACAGCTCTTGGATTTGTTGATTTTTTAAGGGTTTTTTTTCGTGTGTCTCTATGTCCTTCAATTCCACTCTGAGCTTGGTTATTTCTTGTCTTCCGCCAGCTCTGGGGTTTGTTTGCTCTTGTTTCTCTAGTTCTTTTACTTGCAATGTTATGGTGATGATCTGAGATCTTTTTAGATTTTCGATGTTGGCATTTAGTGCTATAAATTTGCCTGTTAACACTGCTTTAGCTGAGTCCCAGAGATTCTGGAATGTTGTCTCTTTGTTCTCATTGGTTTCAAAGAACTTCTTGATTTCTGCCTTAATTTCATTATTTACCCAAATGTTATTCTGGGGCAAGTTGTTCAGTTTTCATGTGGTTTTAGTGTGTTCCTTAATCTTGAGTTCTAATTTGATTGTGCTGTAGGTCTGAGAAAGTCTTTGTTATGATTTCAGTTCTTTTGCATTTGCTGAGGAGTGTTTTACTTTCAATTATGTGATCAATTTAGAGTAAGTTCCATGTGGCGCAGAGAAAATTAGTATATTCTTCCGTTTTTCACTGGAGAATTCTGTAGATATCATTCAGGTCCACTTGGTCCAGAGCTGAGTTCAAGTACTGAATATCTTTGTTAATTTTCTGTCTCAATGATCTGTCAAACATCCTGAATATCTTCGTAAATTTTCTGTCTCAATGATCTGTCTAACATTAACAGTGGGGTATTAAAGTCTTCCACTATTATTGTGTGGGGGTCTAAGTCTCTTTGTAGATCTTTAAGAACTTGTTTTATGAATCTGAGTGCTCCTATATTGGTTGTATATATATTTATGATTGTTAGCTATTCTTGTTGAATTGAACCCTTTAACATTATGTAATAACCTTCTTTGTCTTTTTTGACCTTTGTTGATTTAAAGTCTATTTTGTCAGAAACTACAATTGCAACACCTGCTTTTTTCTGCTTTCCATTTGCTCGGTAAATTCCCCTCCATTCATTTATTTTGAGCCCATGTGTGTCTTTGAATGTGAGATGTATCTCTTGAAAAAAGCACACTGATGAGTCTCGTCTTTTTAATCAGCTTGCCATTCTGTGTCTTTTAATTGGAGTATTTTGTGAGCTCCTCAACTTATGGTATATCATAATAGCAGTCAAAATGGATTAAGATACAATCAGAAGTTCTTTTGGTAGTGTGATAGTTTTATGTGCAAATGTGGCCCGACTAGTACCTTCTTATTTAATGAAACACTAATGTAGTTGTTGCTGTGAAGGTATTTTGTAGATGTCATTAATACCCCATTAGCTGACTCTTAATAAATGAAATTGTTCTCAATCATGTGGATGAACCTCAACAAATCAGTTAAAAGACCCACTTGAAGGCAAACACTGAGGTTTTCCTGAGGAAGAAGAAATTCTGCCTGAATACTGCAGCATTAACCTTTTCTCAAAAGTTCCATGGCTACTGGCCTATCCTCAAAACTTTGGCCTTACTAGCCCTAACTTGTTCTCTCTCGCTTACGCTCTCTCTCTCTCTCTGTATATATACATATATATACCCACACAGAGATTGTATATATACAGTCTTGTGCTATATAAGGGACATTTCCTTGAGTAATGAATGACATATATGCTAGTGGTATCAAGGGATTTTAATGGAGTGGAAGAGTTCCTGTCACCTTCTGATATCATAGCTGTCATAAATTTGTAGTGCAACACATTACTCATGTTTGTGATGAGGCTGGTGTAAACGACCTAATGTGCTGTCAGTCATTTAAAAGTCTAGCACATATAATTAGGTACAGTACACAATCCTTGATAATTGTAATAAACTATTATCTAACTGGTTTATGTATTTATTATACTATGCTTTTTATAGTTAGTTTAGAGTGTACTCCTACGTACAGAAGCAGCGTTACCTGTAAACGAGCTTTGGGCAGGTCTTTGGGAGGTGTTCCTGAAGAAGGTATTGTTATTACAAGAGGTGACAGCTCCATGGGTCTTACTGCTCCTGAAAACCTTCCAGTGGGACAAGATGTGGAGGTGAAGGACAGTGATACTGACGATCCTGATTTCGTGTAGGCCGAGGCTACTGTGTGGGTTTACGTTTTGGTTTTTAACAACAAACTATCTTTAAAAAACTGTAATGATTTTAAAAGTAGAAAAAAGCTTGTGGAATAAAGATATAGTGAAAGATAATACTTTTGCATAGCTGTACATTGTGTTTGTGTTTGAAATCGTGATATTACATTTCAAAAAGTTAAAAAAATGAACATTTCTAAAATAAAAAAGTGCCCGCTAAGATGAATTTATCATGTAAAAAATAAATTAAAAAAATACATCTAGGGTAGCGTAAGTGTGCAGTGTTTATATGGTCTGCAGTGGTATACGGTAATGACCTAGGCCTTCACATTCACTCACCACTCACTTACTGACTTACCCAGAGCAACTTTCAGTCCTGAAGGCTCCATTCATGGTAAGTGCTGAATATGGCTGTATCATTTTTTTAGTCTATTGCAACGTATTTTCACTGTACCTTTTCTATGCTTAGGTTTAGATACACATGTTTAGATACACAAATCCTTGCCACTGTGTTGCAGTTGCCTACAGCATTCAGTGCAATTACATGCTGTACAAATTTGCAGCCTATGAGCAATAGGCTATACCATATAACCTAGATGTATAGCATGTTATACTATTTAGAGTTGTGTAAATATACTGTGAATTTTACACAATGACAACATGACCTGAGGACTCATTGTTCAGAATCTACTTCTGTTAAGTAACACATCACTGTATGTGTGTATACACACACACACACACACACACACACACACACACACATGGAGAAAGAGAGAGAGAGATGGATCAGTGATGAGATCTAGGTACTTTGAGTGGAAGCCAGACTGGAGTGAGAGAAAATGAGAATATGTAGAATATTCCTTTGGAATTTGGTTCTGAAGGGCAAGAAAAGCTGCATGATAGCTGGATAGAAAACAGAATTAAATGCTAATTGAAAGGCTGCAATAGAAAGGAAAAGGTTGAATACATACAATACAGAAAAAAACTGATAATATTTTTGATGCAAGAAGGTTGCATGGATAGTAGTTATTGTTCTTAAATGATGATTGTGAAAACTTAGATCTAGGAATATTGATGTCTAGTTATAATAACTAGAATCTGTGTGTATCTAGTTATAATAACTAGAATCTGTGTTACTTAACAGAAGTAGTCTGATGGTGGTTTGAGTTTCTTTTATGAAGTAGCCTATGAAAATATCCATTTAAAGTGAGGACATGTAATGTTGGAAAGAGGAAATTACAGGTCTGAGAATAAGAGAAAATTTAGAATATAAATTTCGGTTGGATTTCAAGCAAAAACGTGGCTATGTATGTCAGCATTTGCCCTCTTTTTATGAAGTTTCTTTAAAATAAAAACAACAATAATCATAAGAGAAAGAACTTACAAAGTCAGTTCCCCTTCATGAAATAGGAAACAGATTAATCTCGAGATTCCAAGTTATGTGAAAAATCCCACAAAAATATATGTTATTTGGCAAAAGCTATATAAGAGAACACAGAGAGGTGTAAATAATAGCAGCAGGGACTGGGGGGGGGGGCATTATTACAGAAAATAACAGAAAAAAATATACTTTCTAAATGTGCATTTCTTTCTTCAAAAACAAATACGAGAACTGGGGTGAGTGGAAATGACAGAGGAAGCTCTTCTGAGAGTGATTTTGCTCAGAACACGGATCTGTGCAAT
>NW_012105575.1:249327-291015 GCF_000951045.1 Mandrillus leucophaeus
AAAAAAAAAAAAAAAAAAATTTCCCTGCTTTATCATACCATCTAGACCTACCTGAGAGTTCATTACCTCAGGACCCTATCATAGGCTTGATGACAGAGTGAGACTCTGTCTCAAAAAAGTCAAAAAAAAAAAAAAAAGAAAAGTTTCCCTGCCTAGTAGGTTACTAGAACACGTCCTATATAAAGGAAATTAATAAAAATAGCTTGACCAGGGATATTTAACATATATCATGTTAAAATAATATAATAAAGGAAATTAAATAAAATTAAAAGAAACATACGTGAAACTAAAAGAAGATAAAGAACATACAAACAAACCAAAAGATAAGGTGTCCAGAAAAAAATACTGCTAGAGATAAAATACAAATTTTGTTCATTATTTTCTCATGAGTTAACACAAATAGTAAACAAACCACTTTGATCAAAAAGGCACCAACACAAACATTTAAAGAATCAGGGACAGGAGGATACGAAAGACGGAGGTGACAAAATGGGAATAGAGAGGGAATTGAGAACAAACAGGAAAAAGTAACCGCAGCATCAAAGCAATGAAGACAAACTTGGAAGGAGCACAAGGATAAAGATTCTGCAGAAAACACAGCAGTACACACAGTGAGTAGAAAACTGAAAAAGAAGCTCAAGGAAGTGGAACTTTTAAAAAGCATGAATTAAAAAAGAGAATAAACGATAGATTTAGAAGGTAGAAAACATATATCGCATAGGTATAATTGGAGACTATGAAGACCTGAGCCAAAACAGTGGAGGAGAACAGAATTTACAAATGTTTGATAGTAATAAATAAGTACAATTAGAAATAAATCTACATACTAAAGGGAAAGACCATATGGCAAAAAAAGACATCACGTTTCTTTGAGGGAGGTAAATTAATTCAATTGGGGCTTATATATTTTTTTCCACAACATTTAGGGTTAGAAGAAGGTGAAACAATATGGAAGAGATATTCTCAGTGAAATAAAATAATATCATCATGAACTTTATATTTATCCAAACCTTCATCTAATATTTTCAAAGAAAAAATTTTAAAAAGCATATACGAATTTATCCCTATGGCATTCATATACCAAATGAGATATTGTCAAGTTTATTTAGTTCATTGTTTGTAATACACTAAGATTGGAAACAACCTAAATATATAAATTCTGTATATCCAAATAATGATAAAATCATAGGAGGAATTTTTTATGTGCTGTTAAAGATCTCCAAAATGCATTATTAAATTATAAAGGACAAAAGGTATAGATAATGTTACATAGTTGTCCTTGATATTTTTGAGAGTTTGGTTCCAGGATCCTCATGACACCAAAATTCCCAGAGGCTCAAGTCCCTTATAAAAAATGACTTGATATTTGCATATAACTAGGCAAATCCTCCTATATGTTTTACATTATCTCTAGAATACTTGTAACACCTAATAAAATGCAAATGATATATAAATTGTTGTCCTACTGTATTGTTTAGGGGATAATGACAAGGTTAAAAAAAAGTGTGCCTATGTCCAGTAGAGATGTAATTATCCAGTTTTATTTTCCAAATATTTTTAATCCACAGTTGTTTGAATCCATGAATGCAGAGCCCAAGGATACAGTGGTAGAAGTAAAAATAAAATACTAGAAAAGTAAGGAATTAGTTTTTGCATTTACATATATTAAAATGTTACAGAAAGCACATAAACACCACTAACAGTAATTATGTTGAGGTCAAGGTATGGCAAATGGAAGATGGACAAGACACTAGGAGAAAGATTTTTACATTGTCCCTTGTTTGGTATTTTTTGGTTTCTGAATCACTGGAAAGAAATACATTCAAAAAGGAAATGAAAAAAATGTAATTTTAAAAAGAAAGCATTGATATAGTAGGTGAACTAACTGAACAAATACTCCTAAACTCAAACTAGGTTTTTTTCTAAGAAGATTTTGAGAAGTCAGCTTAGAAAAATGTCATATTTGCAACATGATTTTCCCTAACATTGGTTATATCACAAGAAATAAAGAATCCAAATCAATCTGTGATCCTGCCCAGCTATGTGGCTGTCACATATGGCAAAGTAATATCACTAGCTCTGTTCCGACTAAAATCAAAACATGTGATAATCCTAGTGAATTATTTAAAAAAACAATAACAAAATATACACGACCATTAGTTAAAGTCATTGTTGTGTTTGTGTCTGAGTTGTTACCTCTTTGTCATCTTTGGAATATTGGGGTTTCCTAGATGATCTATGTCATTTAAAAACTACTGAACATATTTTAGGACAGGGTAATTGGAGATATATACAAATTGCACAAAGCTCCTTATTGAGAGAAGGAGTGCCGTAAGTTAGCCACACATAAACATGATTTTAGAATACATTCATGAGAACGTAAAAGAAAAAAATCAGTATTGAACTGTGATTCTCCATTGCGTATGCAGTGGCTCTCCCTCTCAAAATAACACATATTTTAACGAGCAACCTGGTAACACTGTGCTACCTGTGTGTACTCCTGTAGTACTAGACGGGAGGACAGAAATACCAAATTGCCCCTTCAAATTTTATAAGCAGATACAATTATGTCTTATTTCATATTATTGCCCAGGATATATAAATAAATTATTACCCCTGGGCAGCTTTAAAAGTGAAATTTCTAGTGATTCTGTTACCATCCAGCCATTGTAGGTGGAAGTATATAGTTTAACTCTTGAGTAATATAATGCCACCCTCATTCTGGACTTTTATTATTACTTCCAAATAGGAAATTAAAGTGTAGGAAAAATCTAATGGAAAATCAAATTAACCTTACTAAAATGCAAACATGATGACTAGATACCTTAAAATGAGAACAATCTTGCCTGTGTAATACAATTTTAATTCATTTTAATCAGTTACAGCATTTGCTCATAAATAGGCTATTTCAAAATCCATTTTGCATTTTATTTTAAAAATAGTTTTTTTGAGTCACTTTTGCCATCCGTCTGCAGTGCAATTAATTACCTAATACTTGAAAATGTTATTTTGAAAGACATTTGTAAAGTCAAATCATGAGTTTTGTTTCTTCTGGTTTTTATCTTAACTCATCTTTTAATTAACATCTATAGTGATTCTGCATTCTCCATCCAAATATGTGATAATTAACTGGAATAAGATTATGTGCAGTGCAAGTTACTGTCAGATAAAACTCCAAATTGCAATACATATTATAAACCAAGGTAAATCATGCTTTCCAAATTAATGTATCTTAAGTTTACCCTGGTGAAAACATAAAACCAAAGCAGCCATTTAGGCCAAAGAAAACTACAGAGCATTTTATTGAATATGAGATATTAAATGAAGACTGAAAGAATAGATCAACACATTTGTAGTTTGTTATAACTTCTCAATGCTTCTGCTTTTAAATTATTTCTCTAATTATCCTGTTTATAAATCTGTTTATATGATATATGTTTTCTAGTATAGTCAATATCTAATTACAATGTTAATCAAAGTATATTTTATAAGATATGTTTCTTTTCTAGAAATAGTAATTGTAGAAGTTATAGCAAGTGGTGCCTATCCTATTAGAATTGATAAGTCTTAATATTCTCTGAACAAAGGAAAAATATATACAGAAAATAGTTGTTTTCAATGGCATGTAATTGAACATATGTAGTAGACCACAGCCACGTGTATATCAATCATTAAAATAAATAACACACATAAGCAATTAAAATGTGAAAATTTCAACAGTCACATCAGATGTTTTCCTCTTATTGTACTTTCTGAGAATTTATTCAACAGGTCCACCAGAGAGATATCAAGCGCTTAAGTATAATGTCTCCTTGGAAAGAAAGTAGTTTTTAACCACATAATTTATAAATTAAATTATCATTTTCTTTTCTCCTTTAAAATTCCCTTAAGTTTTGGCCACTATTGGAAGAGCAAGCAAGTAAAACTCACCAAAATAATCAATGACAAATATCCAGTCATATTGCTTTTTAAAGTAAAATTACCAAAAACAACAACAACAAAAGGTTATGACTCCAAAACCTCTCCCATAAAATGAGAGTGGGGCATGTCACACAGCTGGCATCTGCTGCCTTTATTTTTTCTGTATAATTTTGAAAGTCTATGTTCATGTTTAGCCTAAAGAAAGAAAGAAAGAACAGTTGCTTTCAATGGCATGTAACTTTGTCCCCCACAAGACACACTTGGCAATGTCTGGAAATTTTGTTATTGTCACCGCTTCCAGTTGGGTGGACTGACAAAGACTCCCTTCTTGAGCCAAAGTCAGGCTCCCCCAAGCTTTCTTTTCAACTAGAACTTGACCTTGGTATTCTATATGCTTGGCCTGTTAACTCGGTGTTGTTAAAGGATCCTACTGAGTCAGCTTAGTGAATCACCTCCCTGCCCCCACCTTGATGTCTGATCAAATGCCTCATCCCCTACCATTCATATCCAAGTCTTGGCCTGCCCTTCACGAGACTCCTGTTAAGTTTCTTTGACAACAATTCCACTATCTTTGATATCTAATCAATTGATTGATTATTAGTATGTTTCTACCTACTAATCTCCTCACTCTGGTCCTTAGCTATAAATCTCCAGCTATCTTCAGAGTAATCAAAATTTTGTTCAGTCTCTCTTCTATATTGTAATAGTCTTAGCCTCTAATGCAGTATCCTCAAGTCACATCTTTATTGCTGTTTTTAACAAGCACCCAGTGCATTTTTTAAAAAACAGTGTTTAAGAATAATTTCTCTTTAGCATGATATTACCGGCATCTAGTGCGTAGAGGCCAGGAAAGATCTACAGTGCACACAACAGCCTCACTCGAAAAAGAATTATCCAGTCCAAAATAGTGACAGTGCTGTGGCTGACAAAGCCTAGCTTAGAGAGTTCTCACAGTGGCTAACCTACATAGGGCCCACAGCGGCCATCTACCCCTACCTGCAGTAAAATAATTGGACCAGTTTGAATGTAGATTGCACCTTCTTTGTGAAGGCCCTCTGGACCAATAACCCATAAACAGGGCTAGAATTTAGGAAACTTGTGGGGAGGAAAGCTGCTGGACCCACCCACCCTAATATAGTGGTTGTGCTTTGGAAATAGATGAATATACATCTCCACATTAGCCAAGGGATGTTTTAAATCTGACTGGATCATATGCTGCCTGGCATAATGCAAACTAACAAGAATATCCCCGCAGCTCACGAAAAGTGGCTCTGCATGGTCAGACTTAAAAGTGTGATGCCATTTGGCACCAGAAGCAATAAAAATGGGCTGTTCTTACTGAGTTTCCCCCGAAGCCAACCATGAGCAGAGCCATCTTAGCACTGAAGAAGCCTCCAGGATGTTAAAGTAATTCAAGCAAAAACCAAAAGAGAGAGCAAGCTGCTGACAACCCTGCTCGTAAGACAAGTCCAAGTGCAAGTAAATGACTGAAAAAAATCATTGAAAGAACAAAAATGAGCAACTAAATATAATTTTGCATTATATGTCAATTGTTAAATTGCTTGATATTGTCACTTGATATTATTGACATTAATGCTACAACAGCACAGAGAGAAAGGTTAATAGGCACAGAAAGCTCACTAGAAGAGGATGGAATAGAGAGACGTGAATGCTTTATGTAAAATCTAATTTAGCTCAATAAAAAAAGTTCTTAAAAATAAAGGGCAGCTATCGCTGCTGTCTGTTACCTGTTTCTCTTTGATAGATGGTCAAATGCTAGTTAGTGAGAAGAGAGGAAATGCTGAGTTACAAAGACTGAATAGAGCACATGAAATAGAGATAGAGACAGAATATACATCTTGCTCAACATAATGCTTATCTAGATTTGGTCTGACTTTCTATTGGTTATTATTGGAAATATCAGGCTCCTTGTTCAGACTTTGAGAGGTTACAGAAATCACTGAATGCCATTTCAATGTCTCCATGCTTTAATCAAATGGAACTATTATTAGTCTCTAGGTACATAGTGGTGTCCTTAATCCCCTACTCTTTTAACATAGTGTTTTCCCTTCCTGAAAAACCTTTCGCTAACCCTTTGCTTTAGCCACTTTCTCGGGGAAAGTCATCAAGCCCCTCACCCCTGTGGTCACCATCTCCTGCAAGTCTACCTTGACTATTCCAGGCTTCCAAATGAGTAAAGTGTCCTTTTTCCAACTCTCTGTACTCATTATACTTATCACTTTGCTTTGTAATTGTTTGTTTACTTATCTGTGAGGACTTTTCTCTTTCACTAATCTCATAGTTTCTGGTACAGTGCTTTATACCCAGGGGAAGTCAATAAACATTCCTGGCTGACTCTCTCTGCTTAAGAGCTTTAGGTAAAATAATTACCTCTTGGTAATTAGAAATACACCCACACAAAGCAAATGCTAAAAGACGGGGGAAAATGATAGTCAAGGCAAAGAAGGCTAAGAGAAACTTTTCTCTAACATTTATTGTCGTTAGAAAAGGCCTTTAATTTCCTTTTTCTTTCCTATTATGAAACATGGAATACTTTCTGTGAATCATCACATAAAATTTATTTAATATAGAATATTGATGTAGCATTTCAGCATAAAACAGTGCAACATGCGAGAACTCTGGAACCAGATTATCTGGGTTTAAATCTTGACTCTGCCACTTACTCACAAGTTATTTTACTTTCTTTGTCTGAATTTCTTCTTCTAAAAAAAAAACAAAGCAGCAAAAGAGGAATAATAAGTCTATGTTGAACATTGAGTAGATGGATAGATAGAAAGCACTTGCAAGAATATCTGGCAAGCAAAAGTGTTCAGTAGATATTATATTATTAGATATTATTAATCTAACAATTATTAATTAGATTAATATTATATCTACATTGATTATTATTACATCTAATTATTATCAATTTGATATAATAATACCTAATAATTATTAGGCATTATATCTATAATTATTAGATATTATATTATAACAACATATTATAGATTAATACATTTCTTTATGTTTCAAGATACAAGTACTGTTTGTAATACTGAATGCAATACTGACAACACCTTCACCTTTTCTGCTTTGTGAGAGTGCATTAAAAATAATAGTAAAGAAACAAAGCACAAAAAGTGTGCCAGATATTTTCCATTTATGTTTCCATATCTACACTCCACTTTTCTTTATGATTTGTGAATTATCTCTTTTGCCTTTTGATTCTTTTTTTTTTCTAGCAATTGGAGGGACTTAAATAAATTGAACTGGGGACAACTGAAGCTGGGTATTTTTCCCCAAACCTCATTCATATTATGTCTCCGTGAGTTACCAAGTTCAGTGAATGCCACAGATTCTGTTGGAAAGTTCTCTATTAGAGACACAGGTAGTTCTTCTGGATTCTGGCAATTTTTCTTTCTCTTTGCTCATTCTGTTCTTGTATTAGTTTTCTTTTGCTGCTGTAACAAACAACCACAAACATAGTGACTTTAAATGACACACATGTGTTGGCATGTCATCCTGTAGATCAGATGTCTGACACTTACCTCACTGCATCAGGATCAAGGCGTCAACAGCGTTACATTCTCTACTGGAGGATCTGCGCAAAAATGCATTTCCTTGCCTGTTTTAGCTTCTAGAGTCTCATGGCTCCCTTTTCCATGTCCAAAACCTGCAGTGTTTCACCTCTGTGAACATTCGTCCATAGTTGCCTGTCCCTCTGACTGTGACCAGGAAAACGTATCGGCTATTAAGGCGCTATATGATTAGATTGGACCCACCGGGGTAACCCAGGTTACTCTCCTTCATTCTAAAGTCTTTCAATAAATCACACTTGCAATACCCACTTTGGCTTGTAAGACAAAGTGCTCCAGGGATTAAGATGTGGGCTCTTCTGAGCTCCATCATTCTAGTCAGCACGATTTTTGAGTGATAAACTTTTCCAGCTGTTGCTAGCCCTGGAGCATTTGATGTTTCCTTTAAACTTGCCCACACATGTATGAACGTAATCTTTTTAAACAACCTATTTTAATTATTGCAAGGCTACTCACTGACCATCAAAGATAAAAATATATTGGAAAGGAATATCAGTGAAAAAGAGATTATACAAATCTTTTATGGAGTTTCTTAGCTGTGCCAGCAGTAAACAGAAACCTAAAGGATCTACAGCATGAAACAACCACGTGAAACAAGCCAAATACTCTTGAAGAATTCCTGAGAAAATCAGGGCATACAGGCACCAGAGACTGCAAAGGATGGAGATGAGAGGAAATATCTAGAAACAGGAGTTTTGAGTACATTTCTGCACAATATATTAACTATTCTTTCAGGCAGAACAATAGTTTATTTCGGGAGACATTGAATAACAAAAGTATGAATTTCTAGGCATGTAAAAAGGTAGGTGGTCATGGAGGAAGGCCAAAAACCTGTCCTTTCACACAATAGAATGTTACCCAGCCAACTAGCCTTGCCCTGCTCCTAGAATTCCAGCGGGCACAGTCATAATCCCAAGTGTGGAAGACTGTAGAATCCATCTTGGAAGTAAAAGAATATATCTACATAAAAGATCTGCGTATACTGACATTTTGGGGATTCTTTAATAAATTGGCCTTCTCATTAGCCAATCACCTACAGAAAGTTGACAAGATGATAAGCACGACTCTATCATCCATTGCTCACGTTAGAGGATGGAGAGAAGATAATAAGAACAAAGTGATCCGTAAAAAGGCCGGTGAAAGAGAACCACAAAATAATTAAATATTTTTTAAAAAATTATAAAGTATCTATAAGAGTTTTTAAAACTCACTATAATTCAAAGCCAAATAAGACTTCCCCAGAATAAAGCAGATCGAAATAAGGATGATATAAAAGACAGTATAAAATAGCCCAATAATAGTTCCAAAAACTATTCCTTTTTCAAAAGAAAAGAAGAGGCAGAGGACGCCACGGGACTGAGGCTGAGGGGCCGGACACTTTCTTCTTTTCCTATCTTTTGGCTTTGCGAGTCCACGCATGGGAATTGAGCTCGACATGGGTTAGGATTTGCTCATGAAAGTAGCTTCCATTGGTAGTTGCAGTTCTGCCTACCAAGGGCAATGTCCTTGGTGTTAGAAGGAGATGATGTCTTTAAACTGACTTTTTTGGCTTCATGACCTTGTCTGTTGTTCCTTTTTCTGTCATACTCAGATTCCTGAATTTCTTTTCTTTTCATCTGGCTCACCAGCTTTTGCAACAATGCAGTGAATTTCCAGCTTTTGTAACAATGCAGTGAATTTCCAGCTTTTGTAACAATGCAGTGAATTTCCAGCTTTTGTAACAATGCAGTGAATTTCCTAGAACCTTTCTCATAAATTTTTGTTTTGCCTATGTTAGCCAGTTTGGGTTTTTTACCTTGCAACTCTTACCAATGCATGATATAATTTATTACCCTTTTACCACTATTTGACTTTTAACTATATGTGTGTAGTAATTTAGATGAAAATAAAGAGCATTACCATGGAGAAAGTTTTTGTTTGTTTTCAAATTCTAAGAAACTTGGATTTTGTAAAATAAAAACATCTGGTCGACTGTTAGCTTCGTGAGTAAGGTTTAGATTAGGCAGTGATGGTTTTGTTAAGAATCTGTGCATTTGAGGCTGGTATGAGGCTTCAAATACTACAATCATTGACAAATAGTATGCCTTTTTGAAATTATTTAAATAAATAGAATAATTTTGTTATAATTTCATAGCATTTTCTTTAGATTTTGCTGTCGTTATGTTCTTTTTGCTCATTGTTTAAATGCTCAATCTCTCAAAAAAGCACACTGTTCTTTTTTTTTTTTTTTTTTTCCTGTTATTTTGCTGAGATAACTTTCCTCCCCTCTTTCAGTGATAATCTGATTTTTTCCCCCTGGAAGTTCTTAGTGTAAATAACAAACTTCTCTGCTCTGGACAGACATGATAAGGCAGTAAAGAAATGCTTAGTGTTCAGAC
This sequence comes from Mandrillus leucophaeus, assembly GCF_000951045.1. NCBI lineage: Eukaryota > Metazoa > Chordata > Mammalia > Primates > Cercopithecidae > Mandrillus > Mandrillus leucophaeus. The sequence goes on from NW_012105575.1 coordinate 259,223, forward strand.
ATAAACACACAGGCTCTCTCTCATTCTGTCTCCATCTCTTTCTTCCTTCCCTTCCTCCCTTCACCCTGCTACACACACTCATACACATGTTCACACATTTATCATTTATTTGTAATTCTTTCTCATTGCTATTTAATGCAGACTTTCTATATAACACCAAATGGTAATATAGACTATTATAAAATAAATTTTACACATCTAGAAAGGTATATGGAAGTTAAAAATCCTTATTTTTAAGTATTATCTATAACTAAAGTAAAAAGAAGCTTCTTCCCCTTATACACAGAATATTTTTAGAATTTTTTTCTTATGAGCTAAAGCCTATTGTAGATTGTATTAATTAATGGGGAAAATAAATGCCAAATTCACATATATGTTTTAGGCAAGCTAACTAGAAAATGTCATATTTTTTCAAGTTCTAAGCAAAGAATGCCTAGCCTTTTCCATGCTCTGTGATTGGAACAAGCAGGAGATATGTGTAACATTTTAGGAGCACATATTATAATCAATCTAATCCCATTAGACTGGGTAAACAAATTAGCCCTAAAATTGCTGAAATTTATCACAGATTCCAATAAATGTTCACGCATTATTTGCTCTGCTCTGCTTAAATATGTGATGCTAAGTCCGTTTTAGGCTTTCACATAAGGATTAGTCTTTCCAATCATATTGAAGGCCAGATTGCTTAACCACAGCACACAGTGTCATGCTACAGATAATCCGTGCCCTTGATTAATGTTCTTATAATCAATTGCTGTCTGGAAGTGACTCCTTCCCATCACACTCTTCACAAAAAGAGCAGATGGTATTTAAAAGGTTATGGCAAGAGGGCATTACAGAGGTCAAATGGAACATCGATCAAATGGGCAGAAAAATTGCCTTTTTTCTTCTTCTTTCTTCTTATCGTAATAATCCACAAGGGAATGAGGTATATGAATTATAGTTTGATCTATAGTTCAAGCACTAAGATGTTTTCTTGTTTCAAATTTCTGTGTTGTTTTGGGTAATGAACCTGGAAATTGGATTCCTTGTGTGCCAATAAAAATTTGTACCAATATGATCATCTAAAACAAATTATTCTTAGACTCAGGAAGATTTTTCCAAAATTTTTTAATGCAGCCAGAGGGTTTCAACTTAATAAAAGCTTTAATATATAGTGACTGTTGGTTCAGGGGTTTTTTTTCTTCTTTTTTTTTTTTTTTTTTTTTTTTACAGGTAATGGCTTCATTTATAGAAACTGACACTACATTTTCATTTTTATATGAAATTAAACGCAGCGCTTTATGTATAGATTTTCTCTCTCTCTCCCTGGCTTTATCACATTTATGACAGTCTATCATATATTTCAAAGTGATCAATTCTTTTTTTAATTGATATGCTTAGTTCTAATCAGGTAAAATCCAGGTTGGGAGGCTACATTCCAATGAACAGAAGACAAAGATTGAAAATAAGTAAGAATGTGTCAGTATGAAGATTTTTAAAAACCTGAAAGGTGTTCCTTTCATAAATTAGCTCCTTCAGATACACAGATGCAGATGGCCTGACCATGAAGAGGTCACTTCTACACAACATAATGAAGATAAAGGTATTCATTGCATAAATAAAGAGAATATGCACTCCAATTCATGCAGAAAAATGAAAAGCCTTTTGAACATCATGGTAGAGTGTTCACAATGTGAGATATTTCTGTAGGTTTCTATTGTTCAAGGTACAATCACATGCATTTTCTGATGACTCAACAATCATTTGTTGAGTGCCTGTGTTGTACATAAGTATGTTAGTCATTTGGAGATGCAGACTTTTTTTTTTTTTTTTTTCTCCTAAGCAAGCAAGAGTACAGTGGTGCAGTCATGGCTTAAGCACATCTCTATGGTCATGTACGATTGAGGAGGAAACAATATTGGTACAAAAAGTAAAATAACATTATCAGACAGTTTTTAAAAAAATTCCTAAGAGAGTAACTGGCTAAATGTCGAATGGGTAGTCTTCACAATAATGTTGTTGTGATGTCACTAGAAAAAGAGATACCTATGGTCTATATTGGTTAAGTAAGGTTTGACACTGTTGAAGGGCTTTAAGAATAAATAGCCCCACATGCATTTATACCTATGTAACAAACCTGCACCTTTTGTACACGTACCACAGAACTTAAAGTATAATTTAAAAAAAAAAATTTAAAAAGAGAATAAATAGCTTTTAGAGAGTCACTAGGACCAAGGAAAGAGGAAGCAAAGGTACAGAAATGGAATATTGCTAGCTTGTTTAGGCCGATAGAACTTCAGTATACATTACACACAGCAGGTGTATTTGAAAAAGCCTGGTGTTCATATGGCAAAGGGACCTAAATATTATATATAAATGTTTGCATCTTATCATGGACGCCAATATTTTTGAGAGAGAGTTTTGTTTCATGCAATCCTATGCTATGCCTTTCCAGTGATATATAAATTATATTTCCATTTTTCTAACTAACTTTTTTTTTTTTTTGATGGAGTCTCATTCTGTCACCCAGGCTGGAGTAAAGTGGCATAATCTCGGCTCACTGCAACCTCCTCCTTGCGAGTTCAAGAGATTCTCCTGCCTCAGCCTCCTGAATAGCTGGGACTACAGGCGTGCGCCACCACGTCCAGCTAATTTTGGTATTTTTCGTAGAGATGGGATTTCACCATATTGGCCAGGCTGGCTCGAACTCCTGACCTTGTGATCTACCTGCCTCGGCCTCCAAAAATGCAGGGATTACAGGCGTGAGCCACCGCACCCAGCCGGGAACTAACAAATTTAACTCTTACACACATATATGCCTTTTACCAGTGCCCTAGTTACTAGAATCAATTAATCTGAAACTGATTAAAACTAATATAACACGGTGAAACCCCATCTCTACTAAAAATACAAAAAATCAGCCGGGCGTGGTGGCGGCGCCTGTGGTCCCAGCTCCTCAGGAGGCTGAGGCAGGAGAATGGCGGGAACCCGGGGGGCGGAGCTTGCAGGGAGCCAAGATGGCGCTGCTCACTCCAGCCTGGGCGACAGAGCGAGACTCCGTCTCAAACAAACAAACAAACAAACAAACAAACAAACAAACACGATAAAACTAGATGTCATTCTGAAGGAACCGAAGTCTAATCCTGCCAAAATACTAATGTCAAAAGACTGGAGAACATTCACTCTGTGGTTGTAACATGCATTACAATAGGAGGCAGGAGTAATCAAGAAAGTTTCATGATAGAAACAGATTGCTGGACTTTGAATAGTTTATTGAGTGATTGCTCTGCATCAGGCCTGATGAGATACAGACCTTGCTTCTCAAGAGTTTCCAATCTAGAGTGAAAGGAAAATAAATTTTGGGACCCCAAAACCACTAAGCCAAAGGGAAAATTCAAGCTGGGAAGTGCATCAGCAAACCTGCCTCCCGTTTTATTCTTAAATAAGATAGCTAGAAATATTTAAAAAAAAAAAAAAAAAAAGGTACATACTTCCTTCACCATTTGCCCACAGGTAAATACTTTATGGGCTTCAAGATTCTTACCCTAAAACAGTTCTGTTGAATTTCACCCTGGCAACGTAAATTGATAGCTTATTTTCACAGGTGCAGGACAAAGGGCAGACAGGACTCAGTCATCCTTCTGCTCACCTGAGACAAATGCGTACCTGATTGCTTCCTCTGCCAGATTGTTTCTGTAAAAATGCAGATTCCCAAAACCAGACTGAGGCATGAGTGACTATTCTTAGAGTGTCCTCTCACATGTAAATTGTGTATTCAGTGAAAGGCTAATCAAAGACTTCAAAAGAATGCAACCTTTTTGTGTCTTATCTACCTATGACTTGGAAGCCCCCACTTCAAGTTGTCCCAGTTTTCTCGACCAAACCAATGTACATCTTACACATATTATTATGTCTCATGTCCTCCCCAAAATGCATAAATGCAAGCTATGCCCCTACCACCTTAAGCAAAGGTTATCAGGACTTCCTGAGGCTGTGTCACTGGTGTGTCATTAACCTTGGCAAAATAAACTTTCTAAATTGATTCAGACCTGCCTCAGATACTTTTGGGTTCACACTAGTAAACAAAGCATGCTGCTATGTAGAGCATGATGAATGATATGGATCCCATAAGAGGGACATATACCCACGGTCCAGAAGACTTTTTGAAAAAGGAGAATATAAGAGCTAACCTTGGAGAGAAGCACAACCTTCAATAGTATATGAGAAGGAAAAACACCAAAATGGACTGGAGCAGGTTTTGACATTGCAAATTTTTTTAGCCTGACCCTGATATAGGTCTGGAGTCAGGACAAGAGGCACTCCTTCTAACTCACTGAGAATCACTCGATTTCGTCTGAAGAAAAAAAATATGGAAAATTGACTGTATTTTAGGTATAGTTATGCAAAATGGGAGTGAGAATAGAAATAGGAAAGCCAGCTAAAATTCACCTTAGTCCTAGAGATGAAGGATATATTCTTGTCTGTGTGATCCCTTCAGACATCAACATTGTTCTGGCTTTCTCTACACAAATGATGGGTAAAAGATGGGAAAAATATCAGTTCTTTCTCTTCATGCTTAAAACATAAAAACTTTTAATCTGTCCAATAGGAAGAAATTGATGCAGATGCCTAGTTCACACTAGTTTTCCCAGGGGTCATGTCTGGACTAATACCATTATCCTTGGGAAGCTCTTCCTTCCTCCAGAACCCTCACTCTATTGGGAAATATAAGTGGGAGATGTTATCTTATGCAGTCAGCCTTTGTAGCTACAGTGATTGGTTTAAGGGTGTACATGTGACAGAGCCTGAATTAATTGACTTCTAACCCAGTACTTTTCTGAAAAAGAAACTGGGACAGACATAGAGACCTCTTAATTTCTCAGAATCCCAAGCTGTGAAACCTAAGTCCAAATAGGAGACTGCTTGTTCTGCGTTTCCTACTATTGCTTCAGAAAATGAAGGTAGAAGATTTGAAATAATTATTTTGGTATTAGATAAATTATTAGAGTTTCATATGAAAATGCATTGTTTCTTATGCATAAATTTAATCATGCCGTTGACAAATATTTATTCACAACTGCTATTGGCGTGGGGTGCATTTTTAGGTGTACATGAAATACATAGAATCAGATTCATCTCATGCCTTAAAGGCATTTATGTGCTAAAGTAATTTTATGAATAATGGCTACTTTCCTTTCTCTCCATTGTCACAGCACTTTAGGTCCTGATCATATTCTTTATGATTTACAGCATGCATTTCAAAATCAAGATTCCTGCAAATATGGTAAGTTTTTATAGTGCCATTTTGTGTCCTTGTACACAAATGAGGAGTCAGATGCATTACTGGACATAAATACAAATCCTTGTGTCGATAGGTAAATATCAACCTTGAAAAATGAAGCCTAGCCTGCATTCATTGCAGATAACTGTTTTTAATTTCTTCACTAATATTAAAATAATAGACACTTTTATAATATCGATGTTACTAAAATGTCTTCATGGGAAAAAGTCTATAATCAAGTTATTAAAAGATAATTTACCTGGCACTTACCAGTCCACTATTTTAAAATTTGTTTTACACACAAATAAGTCTATTCTAGCGCAGAACAAATTAAAAGAGGCCATATGATTTCTTTTTTTGAAGCCATAATTGGGTGGAACATTTATCAATAAGCATGAACTGTCACCAGTATTTGTACCTGGCACTTTTCTTAGATGAAAGCAGTGAATCAAAGCATAGTTATTTTAAATACTTTGTTAAAAACAAACTTTGATGTTTTCTTGATTCATTCCTGATTTGCTATAGAATTAAATGAACATAATTTGTGATACTGAAGCGTGCCTTTTAAAAAATATTTACAAAAATAATTATAGACATTGGGAACCAAATGAACTGGAGAACTAAAGAATATAAACAAGCAGTGTGTGGTCAAGATTACCCCAGTTGTGGAGAGGACGCCAACTCTGTGACCCCCATGGTGTGGGTCACGATTTTCCTGCACATCCTTCTTTAATTAGAATGAACAAAATAGTCATGAACCTCTTGTGAAGTGCGCTGCAGGAACAGAGAGCATTGAGTACCTCAGTGAGTTCCATAAAAGAATTAGAGCAGTAATGCTTAAGGGAAAGCCTCATATCAAAAGGATCAAAATTTTTATTCAGAGATGCACTTAAAAATAGATGAGATATAAAAATTAAAAATCATCTTCATGTGTTTTAGACCCCAATGTTACCTTTATATTAAACTTCTTTCATATATATTTTAGTCATTATTGAACGGAGATACAAAAACAGTAAATAAAATAATCACTACTACTTGGCTGGCAGTCTTTTAAAATTGTTTTTTATTAAGGTCTGCGCTAAATCTTGTGGAGGAAAAAAGCAGTCAGCTCAAAAGTTTGTGCCCATCTGTACAATGCCAGTAGGAGAAACAGCAAGATTCTTCTCTATTCTCTGGTGTTCCTTCTTCTCTATTCTCTAGTCAATACTTGCCATCTTTTGTCTTTGATACCAGCTATACTAACGGGTTTAAAGTGGTATCTCATTGTGGTTTCAATTTGCATTTCCCTGCCAATTAGTGATGTTGAGCACCTTTCATTTACCTGTCAGCAATTTTGTCTTCTTTGGAAAAATGTCTATTTAGTTCCTTTCCCCAATTTTTAAGTTGGGCTTTTTATTTTTTTTCTTTTGAGTTGTGTGGACTTATATTGAATATTTTATCAGATATATGGTTCTCAAATATTTTCTTCCAATTCATAGTCTGTGTTTTTTAAATTGTTTCCTTGTTGTGCAGAAGATCATTAGTGTAATGCAGTTCACTTCTTTACTTTTACTTTCGTTTCCTGAGATTTAGTATGATATCCAAAAAATTATTACCAACATCTGTTAAAAAAAACCTTTTGCCTATTTTTAAAGGAGATTTATAGTTTCAGTTCTTCCATTTAGGTGTTTGATTAATGTAATGTGCATAATGTAAGATAAAGATTCAGTTTTCCCAACACTATATATTAAAGAGACTATCCTGGCTGGGTGTGGTGGCTCATGCTTGTAATCCTAGCACTTTGTGAGGCCAAGGCGGGTGGATCACTTGAGGTCAGGAGTTTGAGAGCAGCCTGGCCAACATGGTGAGACCTCGTCTCTACTAAAAATACAAACATTAGCCACGCGAGGTGTTGGGCACCTGTGATCCCAGCTACTCTGGAAGCTGAGGCAGGAGAATCACTTGAACCCGGGAGGCAGAGGTTGCAGTGAGCCGAGTTCATGCCACTACACTCCAGCATGGGTGATAGAGCAAGACTCTATGTCAGAATAAATACATACAATAAAAATAAATGAATAAAAATAAATAGACTATACTTTCTCCATTGCTGTCTTCATGGTGTACCCTTGCTAAAAATTAGTTGATTTTATATGCACGGGTTTATTTCTTGGCTTTTCATTTTAATCTATTGGTCTATGTCTGTCTCTGGTTGTATACCAGTACCATATTGGGTTTGATTATTATTACTTTATAAGATGATTATAGCATTATTTATACTTATGTTTTTATCAAAGTAGTATATATATTTTTGGTAATTAATCAAATAATATGAAGGGCTTACGGAGAAAGCAGTAGTATGAAACGACAATCCTATTTACCTTAAGATTTTCCCTAGTTTTATTATTCTTTTTTACTGAATATAAACATATTCATGGAAAATATGTACTTCTATTTTTAATTCATATCCTACAGTCTTTGTATTCATGAAAAATGAGAATGTTGCTTATTTATGCAAACTTTTCTGCCTCTAAATTTTTTCAGATGTTTGATAGTTACATTATTATTTTAGTTAATGTATGATACCTTCTATAACTTTAAATAATATATTGAGATCTCATTTGTTCCATCAAATACAGGCAGTACTTCTAACTTTTGCCCTTTTTCTGAAAGGAGAAAAATAGCTACATTTATCTCCATCGTTTTTCCATCTTCCCACATTCCACAGTCTTCTAGTTACTTTTAATATTTTAATAGTAAAATAACTTTATTAATTACATTCCATCTTCTATATTTGTTTCTAGATAGGTATGACAGTAAGTATACCTAACAATTTTATGGTATGGGCATCAAGCATATCAGAATGCAGCACCCTCAATGTGTTTAGATGTTCAATTTGTGAACAACTCTTATGGCAACACAAGTATATTATAACTAAGAGTTACAACCAAAAAAGCATTTATAGTATTTTAATTATTGAAATGTTTTTAGCACCAGATTATATAATATCTACTGTCATGTCCAGTTATATTGATTCTCATTTCTCCCCAGTGTGTTTAATGTTATGCTGTTGCCCCTGGTGAATCTGCTTCTGTATTGACCATTAAACAATTGTTAATGACAATGAGATGATGTGACGTGCTAATAAATAAGACTGCCAGCATGTCATATCCGGCCAAACTAAGCTTCATAAGTGAAGGAGAAATACAATTCTTTTCAGACAAGCAAATGCTGAGGGATTTCGTTGTCACCAGGCCTGCCTTGCAAGAACTCCTGAAGGAAGCAGTAAACACGAAAAAGAAAAATCATTACCAGCCTCTACAAAAACACACTAAAGTACACAGACCAATAACACTATGAAGTAACTACATTCACAAGTCTGCAAAATTAACCAGCCAGCACTATGATGACAGGATCAAATTCACACATAACAATATTGACCTTAAATGTGAGGAGCTCACAAACTACAGACATTTATTTCTCAAAGTTCTAAAGGCTGGGCGGTCTTCAGATCAAGTGCTGACAGATTTTGTGTCTGGGAAAGGTTCCCATTCTGATTCACTGAATGATGCTTTCTCACTGTGTCCTCCCATGGTGGAAGGGATAGGTGAGCTACTTTAAGCCTATTTTATAGAGGTACTAATCCAATTCATGAAGGCTCTACCCTCATGTCCTAATTACCTCTCAATAGGCCTTACTTCTTAATACCATCAAATTGGGGTTTAGAATTTCAAATTATGAATTTTAGGCAGACACAAAGATTAAGACTACATAAGATTGCTTTGTTAATAACTCAGTATCTCTATATTTCTTAATTCAGTTAGGATTTTTCCACGTTTTTCTTGCATAATCTCAAAGCATTATTCAATTCTGTTAATCACTCTTTCTTTCCAGCAATGTTCTTTCATTTTATTTTTATGAAACTATAGTACCCTCTTTGTTGTTATTTTGGTTTTGTCTATGGTTGTTTGTTGTTTGTGAAGCTATTTTGCTTTAGTGTCTTATCTCTCTATTGTATTTGCTCAATTTATTATTTTCCACCAATTTTTTTTTTCCTTTGGAGATGCAGTTTCGCTCTTGTTGCCCAGGCTGGAGTGCAATGGCGTGATCTCGGCTCACTGCAACCTCTGCCTCCTGGGTTCAAGCAATTCTCCTGCCTCAGCTTCCGGAGTAGCTGGGATTACAGGCATGCACCACCACAGCTGGCTAATTTTGTATTTTTAGTAGAGATGGGGTTTCAGCTTGTTGGTCAGGCTGGTCTCAAACTCCTGACCTCAGGTGATCCCCCCACCTCAGCCTCCCAAAGTGCTGGGATTACAGGTGTGAGCCACCCCACCCAGCCCATCAATTATTTTTAAGGTAAAGTTTCTCAAGATCAGGTACTAGACATTCATCTACTTTCTTTTCCCTTTTGATTAGATCTTACCCTCATCCATATTGCATAGTATCATCTTTATACAAATTACTCACTTATTTATATACACGGGCCAAACATTTTCTTTCAATTCCATGTGTATATCTATGTTAACATTTTAAAAGTGCCTAAGGCTTAATGTGTATAAAACAAAATTTGTGTTTTCCTGACTGTCCTTTGCTTGCCTAACACCTTTTCCCCTCAAAAGTTATCAAATATACAAGACAAATCTTTGAACATTCCATTTCTTTCAACTGCCAAAGAAATTCTAGCACCAAATTTTATTCATTTTATTTCCTGCAACATGTCTCAAGTTTATCACCTCCTCAGCATTTCTCCAAATAGCATTCAAGACCAAACTATGATCACCTCTCCTATGCACTACTGCTGTCTCCTTTTCACTAATTCCCAGGTCAACCATCACCATCTCTAATCTTCTCTGCAATCAGAAGTGGTGCTTACATATGCAATCAGATGACACCACTTAACTGCGAAAACACGATCCTTGTAGGACAAAGACTAGCATAGTTTAAAATTTCCTAAATTGGGTCCTACTTAACTGAGTCTGAGTCCTGAAGAATCACGGGACCCAATAATGGTGTAGGCAACTCAGTCTTAGGCAGAAGGACTGAGAACCAGGAGAAGTGATGAGATAAGTTCTGAATCCAAAGGCCCAAGAAACAGGAGCTTCAGTGTCCAAAGGAAGGAGAAAAGGGATGTGTCCTAGCCAAGAAGGGAGAAAAAAAAATCTACCCTTCCCTCTACTTTTTTGTTCTATTCAGTTTTCCACACATTTTGAATAATGTCTGCCCACATTGGTAGTGGTGGTGGAAGAAAAAACATTTTTACTCAGTCTGCTGATTAAAATACTAATCCCTTCTGGAAATATCCTCACAGACATAACAAAAATAATGTTTTATTGTTGATGTATAAATTGAAGGGGTGCAAATGTGGTTTTGTGACATGAATATATTGGATAGTCATAAGTCTGGGCTTTTAGTGTAACCATCACCTGAATAATGTACATTGTACCCATTAAGTCATTTCTCATTGCTCCCACCCTTCCAAGTCATCAAGATTATTATTCCACACTACGTTCATGTTTACGCATTATTTAGCCCCAACTTACATGTGGTATTTGACTTGCTGTTTCTGAGCTGTTCCATTTAAGATAATGGCCTCCAGTTCTATCCACGTTGCTACAAAAGACATGATTTAATTTCTTAAAAATGACTGTATAGTATTCAATTGTGTATGTACATATGTTACATGCATCTATATTACATGTATAACAAATTTATATGTAACTATATATGTAAAATATGATATATATCAAATCATATAGTTTGATTCCATATATTTGCTATCGTGAATAGATATCTGCGCTCATATATTTACCACAGTAATAAGGGCTCATCAGTTTTCTGGGTACCCCTGAACCCATTCAAGTTAACATATAAGTTTAACCACCACATTCATTTTATTGACTCATAGAAAAATGTGTTTCATGATGTACAACTTGCTAATATGAGTATTTCTAAGGTCAAAATTGAGGAATTGAAGAGGTTGTTTGTGCTAAAAAAAGAGCATCAAACTCGTTCACATTTGTTTCCACTACATAATGCTGTCAGAGCTGTCCTTACCTCCTTATGTCAAGCAAAATGAGAATACATCCTTAGCATCCAAGAGTGTTAACATGACTTGCCAAATCATCTCAGAAGCTTCAGAACTTATGTTTCAGGATAAAACACTCTAATATAATTTATGTAGGAAAACAAAAAACAAAAAAAGTGAAGTATTACCTAAATATTTTGTATTAGGAAATATAATTTTATAGGCAAAAATAGAAGTTGGCACCTAAATTGTAAACTTCCTAATTTACTATTTGTATTGCTCCATTTTACCTAAATGCAAGGTGTTATTCTTTGCACTAAGCATTTTATGTATGTTCATTACATTAAACTTTTTATATTTCTTTTATCTTTTAATTGTTGTGGTTACACAGTAAGTGTATATATTTACAGGGTACTTGAGATATTTTGACACAGATATGAAATATGAAATAAGTGCCTCGTGGAAAATGGGGTATACATCCCCTCAAGTATTTATTCTTTGAGTCACAAACAACCCAGTTACACTCTAAGTTATTTTGAAACGTACAATTATTGACTTTGGTCACTTTATTATGCTATCAAATAGTAGGTATGATTCATTCTTTCTAACTTACATGAACAAAACAATTGTGACAATATTAATTTGATGGAGAATTAAAATAATTGGTTATTTTTGTGTTTATGCAATTTCATGTATGAAGAAGATCATAAATGTTTAAGAGTATAGCTAAAAAATATAGTGGGTCTGACTGGTGTTTGTATTATGAACTAACTTTCAACTAAGACAGATACTTCTGGGCTCCACACTTTAAGGATCAAAGATTTCTCAGTGTAATAATGACAGCTAGACATAATGGCAATTCAACCTTACATAGATTGTTCCTCAGTTAAAGTTAGGCGTTTTGGGAAGCTGAATTAGCTCATTCAGGTCATTAGAGACCATTTAGAAAATCACTTCTTTTTTGCAATAATGGAAAAGTGTAAATGAAATAAGTCCATTATATTCAGGTAGCACCTGATGTAACTGGAAAGTGTGGCAGAAGCGTGTGCTAAAAGGAATGTTGGTTCCCCTGAGAAATCAAGAGCTAGAAACACTAATGAATCAGATTAGATTGTGGATCGTCGGTATTGGTTGGATTAAAGATTTTCTTTAAATCAAAAAACAAGTCACTATGCTCAGCTAGCACCCATTTAAGCAAGCAAACAAAAAATAATCCCTAATTGTAGAAGAAAGAGAAACAGAAAAAGCACTAAGTCAAAGCATATATTTGTTCTTAACAAGCTGTAGAACTATTAGTACATAAAAGTGCCTATGCTTTAATGTTTGCATACACAGTAAAAGATAACAGGCCACAGAAGTGAAAGAAAAAGCACTTTAAACGTTCAGCTTTGAATACTTTTCTGTAGGAATAATTAAAATTTTACATCATTAGAATACACAAGATTGGGTTTATGTCTATTTAGAAAGATATCAAAGCCTTAAAATATTTGAAAGTAGTCAAACGTAGTTTTGAATTATTTGTCAATCATCAGATTAGAGTTTTTCAGAATCACCCAGCTATAGATAAGCATTTTTTTTCAACGTACTGGAAAAATCTAGTGTATATATATTACATATATATATATACACACATATATTTAATTTTATAAAAATCAGACTGTCTTCAGAATTCAGGTTGATAAATTAACTCATTATCATCTTTGGCACATTATCTCTATAAGAAAATGCTATTTTTTCATATTTTTCTGCACAATTGTTCTACATTCTGTAGATTTTGCATAATATCACTTATTCAAAGAAATTGATTCCAAGTTCCAAAAGTGGATTAGGTATTTCTATGATAGTCTCTAATTTCAATCCTCACTTTGTCTTTTGAGCTTATTGTAATTTATAATCATACATGCATGGTATATGCTCAATAATTACCTAAATGAGTGGAAGACCACAAAGAATGGAAACGTCGAAATAGTATTCAATAGCTGACTGAAAGTGGTGCATTTGAAATGGACATTCCCTTGTCAGAATTTACACGTAACTATTCAGCAATGCTCTCTGGAAAGCAAGACAGTAGCATTATGTAGATTTTAAGACTTCACTATTTTCATATGTCTTCTAATTGGTATTTTAAAAATTATTAAATCACAGGACAATGAATACTTTTACATTATCATAATTGATGATCATTTTGATGTATACTTTCTCCATATATGTTTCTTTACATTGGAATGTATTTGACAAATTAATCGCTCCATAATGGAGTGATTAATGGAGTACATCAATGTACATTAATGTTATTTTCAAATTTCTTTATAATTTAACTACACTTTTTAGTTGTAATTGAATGTGCTCCTTCACAATGCCTTTTCTTTTATGAGGAGACATCAAATTTTATTCAAACAATTATGTGCTATTAAGAAAACAATGAATTAGCAGGGAAATTGTGGCATCAGTAAAATTTAAATTCTTCATGTAATAAACAATGATAACTTTTCTTCCATGACATTGAAATTTAACATTTATTAGAGAATTATCATTTATAGTTAAAATAGATTTCAGTTATGCTCTTTTGTTAATGCTAAAATAATGATTAAATTTTAGCTATAGTTCTACTGCAAAATAATAATATTTATGAAAATATGAAGATGGAAGTCTCAGAATAAGTTTTAAAAATAGTTTCTCATAAACAATATGTGAAAGTAATTTTTGCATAAAATGTAAAATAGGCAAAAAGATGCCTATATGTTTTAAAATATGTTACGTTTTGTGTTGCACACAATTTTATTGTTATTACTCAGTTAAAGGCATCCTTGACTAATTCAGCTGTTTATTCTGTGGCCTTTAATATCTGTTTTAACTAAACTAAACACTACATTTATCTCGGTGGTCTTCTTTACATATGAAGCTCAGTGGTAGGGCTGTAAGTGTATGTTTATTATAAATAGATAATAATAAGAGGAGTTACAATAAGCATTAATATTAAATAAAAACAAATTATATCATGCCAGGCTCAAGGTATACCACTAGCCCCTTTCGATCAGCTGAAGATATTGAGACTATTTGAATCCTATTTGTAGAAGCAAGACTTCAGAAGTCCTGCTCTCTCACAGCCTAGTCCATTTTAGTCACCATCAGATTGCCCATCATCAAAAGATGATTGTATCTGTGCTTTGCTCATATTTATTATTCTGACCTCATTTTCCATTCCCCTTCTACATTTTTAAATATTTTTCTATGCCACTAAAAACTTACACCCAATCATCAATAGCCACTCTATATATTTAAATATTTAAAAAACTTATTTTTACCTTTGTGCTTCCAACTGACACTTGCCATCTCTTGCCATCTATTGTGAACACTTTCTTCTACAGCCCTTTCAGGTAATGGCCATTAACAGAAATGCACACACACACACACACACCCCTCACACAGCTCAGACACTCAAGGGGACAGAATAGCACTTACTACTTATTATTACTTCAGTGCTGAATTTTTCACTTGTACTCTCAAAAATTCAAATCCATACCCTTTGATATAAATCTTCCCTATCTTTTCCATTAATGACTCAGCATTTAGCTCTCTCTTTCTCTCTCTCTCTCTCTCTCTCTCACTCTTTGACTTTCCTAGCAAATCTCAGCCCTTACTATAACTAAATGTTTATGGACTTCTTGGCTGCAACTGAAAAGCTGAATATTGCTAAAAAAAAAAAAAAGTGATATAAATATACTGAATGGATTTTCTGAAATATTAAGACAAACTTCAAAAAATACTCAAAACTTCTAAGCAATCTCTTTATATTCCTGTAATAATATCAGTTTTTTTCTAATACAATTTCAAATCTCCTCTTCTTTCTCCAACATTTCCTAAAGACTCTTCATTCTTTGATGATGACTTTACTAAATATTTCATGTATAAAAATAACCGCTACTAAAGAAAAAAATCTGTCCTTTATCAATTTTACCATCTCACGTACATGTGTACTTAAATACCCTGTACTTCCCATTGAAATAATAAAGGAATTTTAATTGGCCACTCTGCCACTGAAGCCCTGGTGCCAAAAAGTTTTGCCTTCTCAAAGATGTAGCTGTTACACTTTTGTTTGTCTCTCCTGCTTCTTCACTTCCTGCCATTTACTGAGTCATTCCATCAGAATAAAACCAGGTTTAATGTATCAAATCATTTTTTTAAAAAACCTCCCATCGCCTTGTTTTACCAGCTACTGCATCATTCTCCTACATTAATTACTACCCAGCAATACTTCTTCAAATATGGTTTGTACATCGATGTCTGCCATTATCACCTCTAAAGACTCCAAGACATTTATGCTTCTACTGCAATAAAATAGTTTGCATCGACATCTATTTTGTCTTCATCTTACCAAATTCTCAACAGCATTTAGCCCTCTTTCCTACTTGAAACACTTTCTACTTTAGATTTCTATGGCATCATAGTTTTTCTTCTACATCACCACTGCTTCTTCTCAATCTCCTGTCTTGGATTCTCTTTCTGTATCAGACTTTTAAATGTGGCAATGTTCTGAATCGTTTCCCCTCACTAGGCACTACTAGTCAATCACATGATAGATTGATAACATTTATATATGAGTAAATCTTAAATTTGTATTTTTCAACAAGGCACTTTTCTCTGAACACCAAAGCTGCCTTCTTGATAAATCTGCTTTGATTTGTAATGATGCTTTCAACTCAACACGGCCAAAATTGAACAATTAAGATGGTTTTCCAACCATCTCAATCCCTCCTTAACCGTTACATAGCAATGGCATACATTTCCTGACAACTTTTCTCCACACCCAGCATTAACCCCATCAGCCATTCCTGTTTTCTCAACATATAAATTTCTATCACAAATCCACCCACTTCTTTCCATGTCTGTTATTAGTCTAAGCCACCTTATCTTTCACTCAAAAACCTGCAGCAAGCTTGAAATTGATCATTTTGCTTCTAATCCTTCCCCTATCAGTCTGTTCTCCCCAAAGCACCCAGCGTATGCTTTCAAAAGATCAAGTAGAATATTCTAACTCTCTCGATTAAAGCCTTTCCAACCACTTTCCATTATGCTTCATAAAATCAACAAGCTTTATCATAGCCTTCCACATGGCCTTACTTGATCTGCCTGTACTTCTGCTCTCCTCCTCAGTAACTGTGTTCTAGTCACACTTGTCTTTATTTCATCTCTGGGCATTCATGTTTGTTGCTGCTTCTACTTGGAATGCCCTTCTCTCAGATGTTCTCCTGGCTGTTCTCCTCACAACTCAACTGTACCATCTTCACAGAGGCCATCCCTACTGAGTTAACTAAGATGCTGCCTCCCATGTTCCCCTGCCTGTCCAGTCATTCACTTCATCAAAACCACCTTCACACTCACTCACTGCCATGAAATCTTCATGACAAATTTCAGTATTCTAAATTGTCTTAATTATGCATTGACTTGGTATTTATTGACTGTCTTCTCCTTACAGAACATAATTTATGTTGGACACGGACTTTTCACAGTTACTGCATTTTTCCCAGTGTGCCCAGATCAGTGCCTGTCATATGGTAGACAATGAATGTTTGTGTAATGGTTAACTGACTCTTTTAACGTGACCACATATAATCTGTTTTTCCTGATTGTGTCATCATCATCATCACCATCATTACTCTCATTACTATTTTTTTATTTTAAAAAAGACACATTTATTCGGCATCATGATCAGACGACCACATTTGGCAATCAGCAGCATAGATGCAAAAACAAAAAACAAACAAACAAAAAAAACATTAAAACCCTTTGTTGGAATACTTTAGACTTTCCACAGAATGAGAACTCAAATAATCTTTTATATAATTAGTCACAAATATAATCCTCGAGTATTTTCCCCCATAAACATGAGTATTTGTCTAAAACATGTCTTCTTTGTAGCAGCCAGGCCCTGCCTCCACTATGCTTGGCTGAGTTCATGAACCTGTTGTAACCTATAGCTTCCCTATCACTTCTCTGGTTCTCCTCTCCTGCTAAGCTTTGTTTCATCTTTGTTTCCTGGCAGTAATTAAAATTTTCTGCTACTTCCATAGCTACTGCTGCTACTGGAACCATCATAGCCACCTTGGTTTCATGATTTGGCAGAGTATTGGCCTTCACCAACATAGGGGTCAGAGATTCTGTCTCCAAAATTTCCTTCTTTCATGAGTCCAAAATTTGAAGACTGATTGTTGTAATTGCCAAATTCATTGTAGCTTCCACCACCTCTGAAATTGCTTCCACTAACACCACCAAAGCTTCCTCTGCCTCCATGTTATAGCTGTCACAGCTGATGCTCCCGCCATAACCACTGCCCTGGTTTCCATAACCCTGTCCACCACTTCCAAAGCCTCTGCTTCCTCCAGACTCACCAGGGCTGCCTCCTCCATAACCACAATCATTACCAAATCCATTATAGCCATCCCCACTGCCACCATATTCACTGCCACCACGGCTGCCACCAAAGCCACTATGACCACTAGAGTTTCCTCCATGACCAAAGTTGTCATTCCCACCAAAACCACCTCCATGACCACCACCAAAGTTTCTAGAACCACTCGACCTCTTTGGCTGGATGAAACACTATCCATCTCTTTCTTTGACAGGGCTTTCCTAACTTCACAGTTGTGGCCAGTCACAGTATGGTATTTCTGGATGACAGTCTTATCCACTGAATCACGGTCACCAACGGTTACAAAGTCAAAGCTCCTTTTCTTGCCACTGCCTCTGTCCATCATGATTTCAGTCACTTCAATTCTTCCATACTGTTCAAAATAATCTCTTAGGTAATGTCCTTCAGTGTCTTCTTTAATGCCACCAGCAAATATCTTTTTCGCAGGTAAGTGGCCACCTGGTTTTTGAGAATCTTCTCTTGAGACAGCTCCCTTTGGTTCCACAACTCTTCCATCCACCTTGTGTGGCTTTGCATTCATGGTGCGTCCACCTCCTCCACAGTGGCATATGTGACAAACCCACAGTCCCTGGAGCACTTGGTGTTTGCAGTTCTCATTACCACACAGTCCCTGAGCCTTCCCCATTGCTCAAAACGGCTCCTCCCACTCCAATCGGTTGTTTTAAAGCTGAACCTTCTAGTGAACAGCTTCTGCAGCTGTTTTGACTCTGACTGACTTAGCCATGATTTCAGGGAAGAGAGACTTTTACGATGCTTCCTTGGCAGCATCTACGGGCAGCATTATTATTATTTCAACTCTAATTTTCTGTAGAAAAAAAATGCGCATTCAGGTATTGATTAGCCAAGCCATTGTGTTAGAACTCAACACAACATAGGTAAATAATATGGTTTCTGTCCTCATAGAATTTATAGCCTAGAGGACGACATAGGAATTAAGTAGAAAATTATAGGATAATCTTTTCATTTTATGAATAAATATACCAGATATTCATTGGAGGCCTAATATATGTGCCAGGCATTAGTCTAGGCACTAAGAATACAGTGGTCAATAAAATAGTTCTTGTGTGTAACTCAAATCTTATGGTGGTAATATGTGATATATAATAATAGTAATAATAACATAATATAAACTTGAAAAGTTTATATATTCATTCATTTACCAATCTCTCTTAAATTGTGACACTACAGGTTAGTTAACTTATCCATCTCTGGATGAACTAGTAATCTCAATTTTGGCCCCACAAAACTGAGAATAATGTCCTGCTATGTGATAGCACATAAAGCTGCTGGCACCAGACTGGCTTCTAGCTAGTTCCTTTCATCTTCTAACTGCTGCAGCCATTTTTCTGAAGTCAAACAATTTTATGACCAAGAAAAGCATTTTTTATCATAAGTCATTTTTTACTATGAACACTTTGTGAATTATTTGGACTCACTAGACATCTAGCAGACCACCAAGGAAATATATAGTGGCACAAGAATGTTTTGAGATGGACAGTATGAGCATATTAGCTGTTTTCTTAGGGCACAGTGTATAATGATGAATAGTCTAAGTAGGTCTGCACAATATGATGCCAATGGGAATTACCCAGTCAGGACCCAATGTAATGCGCGTGAAATGGGCAAAGTGGGGAGAAGATTGCATGAGAACTAGAGAAGACAGAAAAGTAATTCTAGAAGGTAAAAATGTCCTTTTTCACTTTTTCTTTACTGCATCCCTTGTCTCACATTTTTTAAGAAAGGAGTATACCTTCAATAAAGGAAGGAGGGAAAGAAGGAAGAAAGAAAGGAAGGGAGGAAAGAGAAGGGAAAATGGATAAGTAAAGTGAGAGGTGACGAAAATCTTTAGGAAAATCATAATGCTGAGTTGTAATACTGATACAGTTTTTTGGGGGGTTGTTATTTTGTAGTATTATCTAGAGACAATAGACATAGATAATTATAATTTTAAGTGGCAATTTTATTGTTGTAGGTAATTTTGTTAAAAATATCTATCTGTGATGTATCAGAGCATGTATTCACATTGAGATAATTAAAAAAAAAACTACAGGCCATTGTAGGTAGTTCGTAGAACACATGGGTAAAATTGCTATATAACTTTTCTAATGTTTTTCGCTTCACGTTCCCTAGACTCTACTCCATAAGGGCACTTATTAATATATTACACACGATAAATTATAATAATGTAAGGTAAATATTTAGCAGTAACACCAACCAGGAAGCAATGTTGGCACTCAAGTTGTTTGTTTACAAATGAGGTTTAGAGGTTTCTTACACTAAAAGCCCTTTCAGAATTTCTATTCAATTTTCTGATTGTGAAATGCTAGGCTAAAAAGTGAAACATTTTTAATCAACTTAAAATTAGAGCTACAAGGAAAAATGGTTTTGCATTTCAATTTAGTTCATCAGATAACAAAGTAATGGATGCGAGAGGTAGAATAGGAGATTTTCCATCCACTTCTCACCATTTAAGGCACAAACCAATTAATGATCATGGTGTTTCAAAGTCAGTACCTTAAAAAAAAATAAATTTCCCTTCAATTCAATAGGACATAGAAGAAGAAAAAAGGTAAACAAAAGACACTTTGACCAAGTCCAGAGAAATAACAAGAGAAGGATGTTACAAATATTATATGGGGTAGAAGTATTGGATATTAAAGTAGTTTGAATTAGAACTTCCGATGTAGCAATGATTTTTAATCCTAGATGCACATTGTAATCACTAGGGAAGCTTTAAAAAATACCAAAATGTGGACCCTGCCTCAGATCAATCAGATCAATTTAATCATGGACATATGGATAGTAAGTTTCAATATTTTTAAGACCCATTCTCTCCTGCCATGGTGATAAAATTTGCTCAGTGCTGAGAATCACCGAAATATATAGTTAAAAAGTGGTTTGTACTACACATTAGGCAAATAAAAATGTCCATTCCAGTTGCTTTTAGCTTTACTCATTTTTATTTTAATTGAATATAAATATATAATTGAATTAACTATAATTCAGATTTGTTCTAATTCAGCCCAAACTTACTTAAATATTTGTTCTAGTTCAGCCCAAACTGATTTTTAATAGTCTCCCAACTTATGTTGAAAGAGTGTTTTGCTGGGTGTAGAGGATGCATAGCAGTTAATCTAGAAAGTATAGTTTAGGAAGATGTTTTGGAGCCCTACCTCTTTAAACTGAAGAGGTAAAAATGGAGAAATCAAGACAAAAGTATTATTTTATAATTACCATTTGTTTAGTAACATTGATTAAGGGCCAAAGAAGACAATAAAGACAGAAAATCATCCCATCTATTTAGTATATGTGCATCTTCAAAAGTGAAAAACAGCTGAATTGGGCAGCTGTATTAACACATATGCATCTAGTGTTGCTAACGGCAGAAGAATAGATATGATCCAAAGCAGTTCTGGATGAGATTTAGAATTTTCAAATATTAATAGCTTGGTTCCACTTCTATTCTATCACCTTGCAAACGTTGCCAAACAAAAGGACTCTAAACAATGCCAGCCTTTATGTTTAGGATTAGAATAGTTCTCTATTGGGAGTAGAAAATATAATGCAGTCACACTTCAGGGCCCAGATGCTTTGCAGATCCAGGCATCCCAGACCACCTGTTTTCACATACTCACACGCACTTTAGTTTGTCATTCACGAATGCCCTGTGCACATATTTGGCAGTTTGCTTGCCCAATGCTTTGGCAGTTTTCCAAAGACATGTGAGTACATGAGCTTTACAATTTCTATGTGCAATGGTTTCCAAATTCATTTGAGGTATTCACTGTCTTCTTAAACATTATAGGGGCAATGTCATCATGGCAAATTGCCTACGTCAAAATAATTCTAGCAAAAATTTGTAAATCCGAGGATATTAAATGGATTCACATATAATTTTTTATAAATACCTTACGTCAACTTCTTATCTACAAGACCAAAAGAAATTAAATGACTTGATATAATGTTCATGTTTTCCTTAATTCTTAGAATCATGAAGTATGGAGAACTTGGAGAGAATTAATTTTGTGTAGGTTTTAATTACTGGTTAGATTCTTTACTTCCTCAGGTACCATTAGGAACACACTAAAAAAAAAGTGGACCATAGCAACCTTTAAATAATTAACCTGTTTTTTCATTATTAGAGCTGTGACTAAATATGTCCAGATATTCTTGATGAAATCTTTTTATTTCAAGAATATATATCTTAGAGCATATGCTACTTTTATGTGAAAAAATCACATCCATATGTAATATGTAAAGTCCATTTAAAATAGAATACCTATTGGGACTAATTTATTTTTGCCAAAAATCTTTTATTTTGTAATATAATGGCATCTTAAGTATTAAGAAAATGTTAGAAATAAAACAAGGCATTGCAGTTAAAGTAAGTAGTTTGGTGAAAGAGACACAGTTAAATAAGTCATGAATCCTAAAATCATTTAGTAAAATCACAAGGCACTCAACTCTGTCTTTCCCCAGGTGGTTTAGGGAGCAAACTATCAAGAGAATGTTTTACACGCTGATCATTCTAAAATTACAGCATGCAAAGCACTGGCCAAATAAATAGCATATACAAAGACCAACAAGAGTAAGATACCGTCCCAAAAGTTAAGTGCTCCCATTCTATTGTGGAAATACGTGTGTACTCATGTGTTCTCATGCACACGCACACACACACACATACATTTTACTTTCATGATGACAACATGAAAGCAAGTATATTTTCAAAAACCTATTCTCCTCATTGCAAGTATTAACAAAATGTTAGAAATAAAACAAGGGATTGCAGTTAAAGTAAGTAGTCTGATGAAAGAGACACAGTTCAATAAGTCATGAATCCTAAAATCATTTGGTAAAACCACAAGGCACTCAACTCTGAGCAGGTCGATATACAACTTGCATTAAAGGTAACTGGCTCTTTTATTTTGGAAAACACCTTAGTGGGTCTTTTTACTTTAGTACAGTGTGCTCTCCTTTGCCCATCTCCCTACTGGGAATAGGATGGGAATGTTTTTCACATACCCCCACAATGCAATGCTTAAATAATGAATGAACTTGATGTTTCATTTTTTCCGTGACTGGTGTAAAACACAAGGCTTTAAGGGTGAATGAGAGAGAGAATTGTGTCTGGAGGGAGGATCTGTGGAGAGTGAATCAGACTCTCCACTACTTGACAGTATATTGGGCTCAAGGAGGTACAGAGCAAGTGCGAAATGTATGATGACAGAGACGACTAAGGAACTCTTAAGAATGGCCATGTCTCCTATTTACTTTTGAGTCATTGGCTGTGCTTTTCTGAGATATTTCTCTATCTTAAACTTTAAGGGACGCATGCGAAATACAGTAATCATTCCTCTCTCATGTTTTGCAAAATTGTAGAAGTAGCACCTGGCGTGTGCTGAAGTAGTGAAGAGAGCAAACAGCAGCTGCAGGACCTCAGAAGGATGGAAAAGGCCTAGGTGACAGTGGAGAAGAAAGTTGTGGTACATCCAGAACAGCAGCAGATATGAGCTATTTCCTAAAATGCCAAGATGAATTTACACTCGAATTGGGGCTGCTGAGGGCTGGCAACACATGAAATGAGCTGTATGTGAGCTAACACATGGAGGGGAGGTAGCAGAACCACATTCCAAAATTCCAGAGAAGGCACCGTGCTTCTTAAAATATGCGGAATGAAGGCTTAAATTTTTTTTAACAGGAGGGGTTGTTGACATGTGGGATATTAAAATATATGTTCCCTGATAAGGTATGTAATAAAAGTACAAAGTGCACTAAGGCAGCAGGAAGAACACAGATGTTTTAGAAGCAGCTAGATCAGCAGTTATATCCTACTTTCATTTATAAGCCATTTGGTATTGGGGAAGTGAATGACCCTCTCTGGGACATGCTTCTCACCCATTAAATAAGATTAATAAGGCTAACTTCATTGGATAGATGTGTACAACAAATGCGTTTAAAGCACCTGGCATAGCATAGACACTAAATAAATCTCAGTCCTCTTCCTAATTGTCCTATCCATCCTACTCTCCAATAAGAAAGTTAGGAGACAGAAGTACTGCTTCCAATTAGAAGTAAAAAAAGTTTTTTTGTAAAAAAAGGTAGGCTTTGCATTGGGCCTTGAAAAATATGTGTGTAAATGTACTTTCTTATATGGATTTATTGAGAAAATATAGTATAATTACAAAAGAATTGAATGTTATATATGTGGATGTCCTTCAATGCAGTAAGTGTTCATAGAAGAGACAGCTGGAATAGAGATATAAAATGTGTGGGAGGCAGGGTTTTGGTCTTCATAATCTTTGCCCACTGACATCACGCCTTGAATTTATTAGCTTCTATAGCAAGAAAGAGAAAGGCAGGGCTCACGCCTGTAATCCCAGCACTTTGGGAGGCCGAGATCGGCGGATCACGAGGTCAAGAGATCAAGACCGTCCTGGCCAACATGGTGAAACCCCATCTCTGCAAAAAATACAAAAATTAGCTGGGCGTGTTGGTGCACTCCTGAAGTCCCAGCTACTTGGGAGGCTGAGGCAGGAGAATGGCGTGAACCCGGGAGGCAAAGGTTACAGTGAGCCGAGACTGCTCCACTGCACTCCAGCCTGGCAACGGAGGGAGACACCGTAAAAAAAAAAAAAAAAAGAAAAAAGAAAAAGAAAAGAAAGAGAAAGACAGAAGTTACTCAGAGCTGCAATGTGAGAGGGACTTTATCTATTATTACTGGCTATGAAGAAGAGGGCTATGAAGTTGGAAGAGGGCTATGAGCCAAAAAACATGTGACATCTAGAAGCTGGAAAAGTCACTCAGCTTCCAGCCAGCCAGAAATTCAGTACCTCAGTCCTGCAACTACAAGGAACTAATTTTTTCCATAGTCTTTAGAAATAAATGAAGCTTGTTGCAATCTTGAGTTTAGTCTGCTTAGACCAGTACAGAACTTCTGCCATATACAAATGTAATGGACTGCTTTTGTAAGCAGAGAAGTTTGTGACAGTTCATTAAGACAACAATAGAAAACTAACACCAGAACTGAATGGCTGTTTCCCAGAGCTGGTAGAGGTGAGAGAATCATGATGTTGCACTACAGTGCCCTTTGGTCTCCACTCCCCTTACAAATATTTATTTAGAAACACTCAGGCAATATTTTATGAGGGCATCTAGGGAAGAATAAAGCAAATTCAAATGACAATTGCTCGTTCAATAGTTGGGGTAACAATATGGTATTCATTAAATGGCATAGGGTAAGACCACAAAATATCTCAGGTATAACATGACATACTAAACACAAAAGTCAAGAAGCTGATATCGTACAGAAAAAACTAAGAACCTAGCAGGATTCATTAAGGAAATCTCCCTACAAAATTATAAGTTTTAATTTATTTGTTTTCCTCGTAGAAACTGGCCTCTCTGTTTTGATAATAAAGGGGGAAATTGTTTGGTTTGTATTAAAAATTCCACAGAACTTTTACTATCATGTTGCCCTGGTGTTCTGAGTGACACACATACTATTAGCAGAGTAAACTGACATATTTAATTTTTAAAATCAAACACTTATAATTATTATATAAGATCAGTGAGATCTTGGGAAATATTACATCTTGATAAGTGTTCATTGGTTTTCTAAAAATAAAACTTTCCTAGCCAATTCTCTGCTATTATTTGTATTAATGTGTTTCTAACTATTCTAAAATAATTTGAGGATGAGTTATGAGATTTAATCTTGTAAGTCAAAAATGTGAGCTAATAAGTAAAAACCCTAACAATTTATAGTCACTAGAGGGGCTTTAATTCATTTCTTCCCTTTAGTATAAGTCAATTTGTGACACAAAACCACTGGATAGGGTTCATTTGAATTGTTAAAATCAAAGATGGGCAAAAGGTCAAATACATGTATCTTCTCCAATGCACATTTTTCAGGTTAATTAGAAATACTTCTCTTTCTTTTTAATTTTTCTTTTTAACACTAGGTAACAAATGGCCACTAAATTTTCCTGTATCTTCCAGAATAATAACCAGACTCTAACATTATGAGAGTGATCATAGAGACAGGACATGGTGCAAGCTGTAGCAAGAACACAGTGGGTGATCGTGGAACTAGCAGAGTAAAATTTCATTCTTTAACTACTTTGTCTAGTTGCCAGAGATTGCTTTCCTCTCTGAGTTCTCTAACACATTTCTAGGTTATTCTCATCCCTCTTTATGTTTACATATGATTGTAAACATTGCCTAAAGAAGGACGTTTTATAAATGTGTTCCTGTACTCCCTTTTCTTTCCTTCCGGTCCAGTTCACGTGCAACCCTTTCACTCCTGCTACCATTTCATTGGCTTGTGATTTTGCTTCTGCATTGTAAAATAAAACAAAATAAAATAAAATAAATAATACCTCTTTCAGGTTTCAATCACATGGTCTCAGATTCTATTATTTATCAAAGTTATCTTTCTAAAATTCAAATCTATGATGCTATTACTGAAAACAAAACAACCTCATTTCATTTCAAATTAAACTCTAACAGCACAGTATACAAAGATAATTGTAATCGTTATATTTTCTGTCTCTTTGGTCTAATTTCCAATTAGCTCCTAAATCCATGTCCTTTTAGATGCAGTCACATCAAACAAGACCTTTTCTCTAAGATCTGGAACAAGACAAGGATGCCCTCTTTCACCACTTTTATTCAGCATAATACTAGAAGTCCTGGCCAGTGCAATTAAGTAAGATCAATAAATAAAGGGCATCCAAATTGGAAAATAAAAGTCAAAATAACCTTGTTTTCAGATTACATGACCTTAGACTTAGAAAAACCTGACAACTCCATCAAAAAAAATCTGTTAGAACTGCAGGATGGAAAAATAACATACAAGAATTAGTAATATTTATAAATACCAATAGTGAACAATCTGAAAATGAAATCAAGAAGGCAATCCCATTTACAAGAGATGCAAGGAACATAAAATACCTAGGAATCAATTTAACCCCAAAATGAAATATCTATGCAACAATGACTATAAAACATCAATTGATTTGCATTCAGTTGATGAAAGAAATGGAAGAGAATACAAAAAAAAAAATGCAAAGCTCTTCCATGCTCATAAATTGAAATAATTAATGTTGTTAAAATGACAGTACTATCCAGCGCAATGTGTAGATTCAATGCAATCCCTTTAAAAATACCAATGGCATTCTTCACAGAGATATGAAAAAAATTCTAAACTTGATATAGAACCAAAAAAGACCCAGAATAGCCAAAGCTGTCCTGAGCAAAAAGAATGAAGCTGGTGGTATCACACTGCCTGACTTTAACATTTATTACAAAGCAAAAATAACAAAACCAGCGTGATACTGACACAAAAACAGACACATAGGTCAATTAAACTGAATAGAGAACCCAGAAATAAGCCCTCACATTTACAGCCTACTCATTTTCAACAAAGGCAACAAGAATACAAATTGGAAAAAGTACAGTCTCTTCGATAAATAGTGCTGGAAAAACAGAATAACTATATGCAAAATAATAAAACTAGACCTCTGTCTCTCACCATACACAAAAACCTAATCAAAATAGATTAAAGACTTTTATCTAAGGCCTGAATCTGTGAAACTACTATAAGAAAACATTGGGGAAATGCTCCTGGATATTGGTCTGTGCAAAGATTTGTTAATGTAAGTCCTCAGAAACACAGGCAATCAAAGCAAAAATAGACCAATTACATCAAGTTAAGAAACTTCTGCACAGGAAAGGAATAAATCAAGAGAGTGAAGAGACAACCCATGAATGGGAAACATTATTTTCAATCTTCCCATCTGAAAGGGGATTGAGAATTAAAATATATAAGGAGCTCAAAACACTCAAGAGCCAAAAATAAATAAAAACAATGGGCAAAATTTCTGAATAGATATTTCTCAAAAGAAGGCATAGACATGTCCAAAAGGTATGTGAAAGAAAAGCACAACATCACTAATCCTCAGAAAAGCACAAATCAAAACCACAATTAGGTGTTATCTTCATCCCAGTTAAAATAGATTTTATATTTTAAAAAAGACATGTAATAACAGATGCTGGTGAGGCTGTGAAGGAGGAACCCTCCTATACTGCTGGTGGGAATATAAAGTAGTTATGGCCACCATGAATAAAAACATTGAGGTTCTTAACAAATGAAAAATAGAACTACCATATGATCCAGCAATCTCACTGATGGGTATATATCCAAAAGAAAGCAAATCAGTATATCATATCACAGAGGTAGATACACTCCCATGTTCATTGCAGCACTATTCAAAACAGGCATAATACAGAATCAACCTAGGTGTCTATCACCAGATGAATGGATGAAGAAAATGTGGAATATATACACAATGAAATATTATTCAGCCATAAAAAGAATAAAATCCTGTCATTTGAGACAACAAGAATGGAACTGGATGTCATTAAGTATAATAAGCTGTGAACAGAAAGACAGGTATTACATGTTTGCAGTCGTAGGTGGGAGCTACAGTGTGGATCTCATGAAGATAGAGTGCAGACTGGTGGTTTCCACAGTCTAGAAAGGCTAGCAGACAGAGGGAAGAAAAGAAGTTGATTACCCGGTAAAATTATACAGTTTAATTATTAGGGAGACAATACCTTACAATAATCGACTGTACATTTCTCAGTAGCTAGAAAAGAATAATTTGAATGTTTCTCCCATAAAGAAAATGCAAATATTTAAGGTGATGAATATCTCAAGGACACTGTTTTCATCTTTACAGATTATTCCAATGTATCAACTTATCATATCTACCCTGAAACTATGTGCATTTGTTATGTCTCAATAAAAATTATAAAGAGAAAATAAATGAACAGGTTAATCTGGTAATTTCCTTGAGTCAATCTAATGGAGTTCATTCAAACTGCATATCTTAATAATTTCAGTATCGAGTGACTTTAGCATGAGAATCTGCGAAAGCATGTCTTTAGTATTCAATCAATTCTTGTTATTCTTGATGCTGGATTAGCAGTTCTACGAAACCATTTCTTCATTAGCTTTCTGGGAATTCTTCATTACTGTTTCGGGAATTCTTCATTAGCGTTTCTTCATTAGCCTTCTGGGGATTTTTATTTATAGTGTATCCATTAGTGAACTCAGTCTAATGGGATGGCCAAATTTCTAGGAATTTCATACAATCCTCTGGAATATATACTGAGATTGAGTCTCTCTCTATCGCCCAGGCTGGAGGGCAGTGGCACCATCTCGGCTCACTGCAACCTCCGCCTCCTGGGTTCAAGCGATTCTCCTGCTTCAGCCTCCTGAGTTGTTGGGATTTTAGGCACATGCCACCACGCCTGGCTAATTTTTGTATTTTTAGTAGAGACGGCCAAGCTGGTCTTGAACTCCAGACCTCAGGTGATCTGCCCGCCTCGGCCTCCCAAAGTGCTGGGATTACAGGCATGAGACACCGCACCCGGCCTGGAACATATATTAATAAGACATCCATACAAATGAACTCAAAACTGATTTAACATTACTTATTATTTGACAATGCTTCCCATATAATTTAATATGTCAAATAAACCCAATTAGTTTAATCTCTCTTTTTAATATATATGAAGAGACACCCTTTTGAAATGTTTTAAAGGCCTATCTGGAAAATGTCAAAGTTCATTCCAGGACAAGAAAAAGACTAAATTTAGTATTTGATTTAGGGACATTTGTAAAAAAAAAAAAAAAAAAAAAGAAAGAAAAAGCAAACAAACAAACAAACAAACAAAATCAAGTGTTTAAAACACATGATCAAAATAGGATTGCAGGTCATTGTGAAATAATGATCGTTTATTTAACTAGAGTGATAATTAAAAAGGCTTCAAAGGCAAATACAGAAAGTTACATAATTTTAGAATAATATCACTCTTTTAATAGAAAAGACTCAGTTTTCTTAGGTGATCAAAAGCTTAAAAAAGACAACATTAAACACAAGAAATTATCTTAGTAAAACACAGAATCTTTGTTTACTTTGCCAATTATCTAAATGATTTTTTAAAATTACAATCTTCTGTCAAGAGTTGTAGACTAATTCTCACAATATTCTTGTTGTTTCAACCCAGTGAATCAAATTCTAGTTTTGCATCAGTGTACTTCTGATATTAATGTTTATTTAAAAAGAAAAAAACATTAAAAATGCACAATCTTCTTGATTTATGATGGGGTTACATCTCAATAAGCCCATCATTGTTTGAAATATAAGTCAAAAAGGCATTTAATGCTGGCAACACAGCAGACAGTCTCTGACTTATAATGCTTCAACTTATGATTTTTCCATTGATTTCCATCTATGATGGTGTGAAAATGATATGCATTCAGCAAGAGCTGTTACCTTATTATAAGTCAAAAGCAGCTCCTCGACTTACAATGGGATTGTGTCTCAGTAAACCTATCATAAACTCAGAAAATTATTCAAACCATTGTAAATTGAGAACCATCTGTAATTTCCTTGTAATTCCTTGTTTTATGTGCGATCAATCTTAGCCAGCTTGATTACACATAAAATTCCTTTGCAAGCATCATCTTCCACGAACTTATAGCTTTTTTATGATTGTAGTATTTAGTCCTATACTATTTCTCTTCTCATTTTGGAACAAGTGATTACTCTATTTTAGCACAAAACTATTTATTTTTTACCCTTGATAAATAAAATGAAATATGCTCATATTTTATACCTTCTTACCAACAGCATATCTTACCCTCTTTGTATATTTACATGTAGATTGACCTCCCTTATTATCTCTAGTAATTGTAGTAACATACATCAATAAGAATTTGTAACCCTTAAGTGACCTTAATTCTCAGTGAACAATAGGAAGTAAGCAATGATGAACTGTTTGTTATACCAGCAATCTGTCAAATCTTTGAATCAATTCTAGAAACATCTGCTGCTTTCTCACAGTACAATTGCCAATGTGACACAGAACATGTTTATTAATAGTCCCAAATATCTTTAGTTTCCTCTGTAATAAGAAATAATAAGAGGCAAAAATTGTCTCTGTCGTCTTAGGTGTTGGTGAGTGAGTGTGTGTGTGTGTGTGTGTGTGGGTGGGTGTGTGCATGCCTGCATGCTATTTTGTTCTTGTTTTGGTTTGTTTGTTTTGCTATGCCTTAGAATTGTTTTTTGTATAGATGTTCCTCAGCCTCAGCTTTGTATTCTTGATAAAAATAAAATTAAAACATTCTGGGAGAGAGATGACAGGTTTCAAATAGAAATTTCATTTTACTTACATCTACTTTACTTATTTGTTTTTATTAGGTTTGGGTAACTCGTGAAGATGAGACATTAAACAGCTAGCGACCATCTTACATTATTTTTGTTGACAATTTTTTTTAATATAGAGATAACATAAGCTTATTTTGTCAATAAACCTAAGGAAAATTCATGCCTCTGCATTGTTTTTAATGTTGACAACCCTGAAATATGTTAGTTTTAGTCAAATCAACAATATTCTTCTTAACCAAACATTACTCAAATCACAAAAACTTGAAAAGCATTTGGGTTGTTACTTATTAATCTGAAAAAAAATTTATATAAGCACTTAGTCTTCTTTAAGCAAATAAGACTACTTTTATAATTTAATATTTCTAATATCATAAGGCAAAAATGTTTACAGATACATATAATATATACAGACATACATAAGCATACTGACAAAAATAGATCATATAACCTTTTATTCAAAAGTTTTAGTCACCATCCAGGTACAGTAATACTGTACTCAGTGTTGAATACTGGACTCAGCGTGAATGTTTATTTTGCCTTATGGTCAGAGACTGGTTACTCCTGTTTAGTTTTGTTGTGTTGAAGATTTAGTCACAGACCTATCGGTTTGTTTGTTTGTTTTGTTTCCAAGAAAGAGTTTTGCAACATAGCAAAGATCATGACAACAAGAAAGAGGTGGACAGAGTTAGCAGGGTATAGAGTCAGCAGGGATATGAGAAAAGGGGTTTCAGTTAACTGAAAGATCCTTATGTGAGAAGTAGGATTGAATAGAGAAACCAGAGAGGACAATATTTTTAATTGTGTATATTTTATTCATTGATACGGTTGTGGATATAATTCCAGGGCATTCTTTGGTGC